>NC_133328.1:648978200-649050700 GCF_042186555.1 Aquarana catesbeiana | reverse complement strand
GGGTTCTCGGCCATTGATTGGATAGATTGATACCAGCGCAGCCATTGGCTCCCACTGCTGTCTATCAAATCCAATGAGGTGTGGGGGAGAAGGGGGGGCGCGTTACAATCACTTTAAAGGAAATGTCCTCTTTTGTTTTATACAAAATTAAAAAGAAGGATGGACTTCGATACATTAGGGATTGGTTACAGAGAAAGGAGGACAATCGTTGTAAGAAGGAGGAGTTTATCTCCGTATGACACGCCTCTCATAATATTTTTGGTATAAAGTACATGTCGGAATGTCCTTATGAGAAACCCGCCGCACTGATCTGTCCGCCTAAATATTTCTAGTCCCTGAACATTCCCAACTCCGATAATAGAAATATGAGGGGAACATACTCCATAGAAACATCATTAACCCTTCCATCGACACTTCTCTTTTTTTATTTTTTTTTTTTTTTTTTTTTTTTTCCTTTTTTAGTTTTTCATATCAGAAAAACACAGATAACCCTATTTTTTTGGCTGATAATTTTTGGCAGCCATATGATATATTGGTGTGTCCCCAGTGTGTGTTTCTTTTTTTTTTTTTTTTTTTTTAGCATATTGATATGGGAGGGGGAAGGGAGCACCTGGAAAGGCAAAAAATTTAAGCTTTATCTCTAAGCACTTGAGGACCAGCCCCCACAGTTACACTGCGGCAGGTTGTGCCCCCCCCCCCCTCCCCGGGCGAATCGCCGTCGTGGTACCTCAGCCACTTTTTAAGAGCTGTAGGGGGACGGATGCACACACGCCCGCGGCGCGATGCCAGGGATGTCAATGTAAACAGACAGATCTCCGTTCTGTATTAGGAACAGCGATCGGTCTCCTCCTCCAGGCAGTTCCACCCCCCCACAGTGAGAAACACCTCCCTAGGGAACACTTAAAGGGGAGCTCCACCCTATTTTACAAGTTTTGCTCAATCACGTGCCATGAATGTATTTAGTTATAAACGGATATTTTTTTTTTATTTTGTACCTCCTGTTTTTGCAATGTCCTTCTCTGCTTCCTGTCTTCGTTATCGGCGGATATGGGCGTGTCAACTGCGGGCATTGCGCAATTTCCTTTGTACCTGCAATGTCTCCTGGGAGCTCCTGTCATTATTCCCAGGAGTCATTGCGGAGGCCTGCCGCGAGTTCTCACGGGATTTCGACGACGACGCCCACCCGTTTTGATGGCAACCCTGAAGTTTACAGCGCTGCTCACAGTAAACACTGAGCATGCGCAGGAAATAGTGGTGAATGCTGGGAGCTCAGCATTCACCGGATCCCGGAAATCCATGTTTGTGGGCTTCACATGCCCACAAGCAAGATGGGAATGGCCACGATCGATTTTTTTTTTTTTTTTTTTTTTTTTTTTTTTTTTTAATAAATATTTATTGAAAATGAAAACGGGCAGCACCTTTAAAAATACCGAAACAGTGAGTGTCAATTTAGGATTGTACATGTGGCTGAATGAATACTAAAAAAAAAAAAAAAAATAGGAATGGTCGCAGGGACCCCACTTTAACCCCTTGATCGCCCCCTAGTGTTAACCCCTTCCCTGCCAGGGACATTTATACAGTAATCAGTGGCTATTTTTTTTTAGCACTTATAGCTGTATAAATGTCACCGGTCCCAAAAAAGTGTGTCAGATCGGTCCCCCGCAATGTCGCAGTCCCGCTAAAAATCGGATTGCCGCCATTACTAGTAAATAAAAGTAATGTCATAAATCTATCTCCTATTTTGTAGACACTATAACTTGTGCAAACCAATCAATATACGCTGATTGCGATTTTCGGGTGTCTTTGAATTCAGCCCTCTGTAGGGTGATAATTTTCATTTCCATCAAACGATGTGACGTGTTTTTTCCAGTCCATACCAGTATAGATCCTACCGCATTACCCAGTCCATACCAGTATAGATCCTACCGCATTACCCAGTCCATACCAGTATAGATGCTACCGCATTACCCAGTCCACACCAGTATAGATATCCAGCATGAGATTTTTCCCTATTGCGATCTGATGTGTTTTCAAAGTGTTCCTTTCATTTTTATGGAGCGGTATATATGGCAGAGGATCCCCAGAGCACTACGGGTTACCTAACAATAAGATCACATTCTCCGCCGGCCTGTGTGTGTGTGTGGTGGAGACTTTATCCTGAGCACATTGCTGGAGGACAGAGAGATTTGTGAATTCTGTACAGTGATGGAGATCTGGGAAACAATTAGAAGATAAATGTTGCAATAATCTCCTCTGTATTAGTGATGGAGGTGTGAGGAGGAGGAGGAAGTGAAGCCTTTGTGGTTTCCTGGAGGGGATGTTTGAGTCACTTCTGCTATTCTGAGAACAGGAAGCTCTGCACTTCCCTCGCCGTTATCTGCAGGAAGCGGCTCCGAGGTTGTGGGCGGTTCTGGCAGAATTGCGGTTTTGTAGAAACTGCGGTGTGGCGCAGAGAGGAAGTCGTACCCGGGGTTGTCGGGTAGAAGAGGTTTTTGTAATATTTGAAGTGAAGAAATATTCCAGAGGTGAGAACTGAACTGTGGAGGGTCCTGTTGTTCCTATTGGCTGGTCAAAGGTTACATGGAGCCCGGACTGGGAGAGGGTGGTGGACTCCGATAATAATTTTTCTGTCATGTGATCCGTTACCCTGATCGAAGGATCCGGAACTGGTCAGATCCCGCCCACTACGCCTGATAACAATAGAAGCTTTGAAGCCGGCCATAGATGGTTCAACAAGGACCGGCCAACATTCGATTCGTCAATGGGCAAGGCTGGCTGTGCTGGCTAGTTAATCCATTCGTACATCGATCGAACTTCAGTACAACCAGCCTGTTTGGATTATTTTTTGTATGCGATCATGTGACCCACCGGAGCTCTTTTTTTTTCCCGCTCCAAATACTACAGAGGGAGGGGCCAAGATCCTCGCTGATGTCAGCCTCTCTGAGCGCTGCAGAGGGAGGGGCTGCTGACGTCAGCCGGGAAGAGAAGAGCTCCGGTAGGTCACGTGAGCGCCCAGCGGCGCTGTGAAATAAGGTACATTATATAATCTTTTTACAGAACAGATTACATGATTTTACAAGGACTTTAACTTGGGCTTATGTGCGGGGGTAGGGCTTATATTGCAGCCATACTAGAAACTCACGCTAGGTCTTATTTTCGGGGGTAGGGCTTATATTGTAGCATCCCAGAAACTCGCGCTAGGTCTTATTTTGGGGGGTAGGACTTATATTTGGGGAAACGGTACATATGCAGTCCAGCCTCTCTCCTCAGCGATCTGCTGGTGCCGGCACCCGCTGACCGACTTGTGCTCCGTCCAATCACAGCACAGCCGGGTTGCTGGCGGCACGAGTGCCCCCCTACCCAGAGGTGCCAGATCACAGTATTGGGTATGTTATCAGGCGCAGAAAAGCCGCTCTGCCTCTGCGCAAATACTGCGTTACATAAACGACCACCATTTTAATCTCCAGGGCTTCTCTGCTCTAAAAAAAAAAAAAAAAAAAAAAAAAAAAAGTGTATATGTATGTATGTGTGTGTGTGTGTATATATATATATAATCTTGGGGTGCTAAGAAATTTTCATACAAAAAAATACAGATTGTTACATGTAAACAAAAAGTGTCAGAAAAGGCCCGGACTGGAAATGGTTAATATATAAAGAATAATTTTGCACGATCGCCCCCTTTCCAGGGAACAAAAAAAAACAAAAAAAAAAAGTGAAAGGCAGCTTTGTACAAATGTGTCCAAAAATATATAAAGAATATATAAAGAATATATAAAGAATATATAGTGTGTATCAAAAATCTACCGATAATGACAATAAATCTAAGTTGTAACCAAATAGCTACATAAAGTATCTTCTGGGAAGAAAAGATATAAAAAGTGTAGCTGAGACTTTTCTTCTTCTTCTTTGCGATCCTCGGCTTGTGACTGTCACACCTCCAGACGGCGGGGGATTTACTAAAGGCAAATAGACTCGGCAATTGCTGCTCCAGAGCTTAGTAAATGAGCTTCACTTTGCCAAAAACATCTAATCACATGCAAGGAAAATAAAATGGAAAGAAAACAACAGCATTTTTTTGCTTGCATCTTCTGCCCTTGCAGAGTAGAGTTTGCCTTTAGTCAATCCCTCACCCCCCCCCCCCCCCCCCCCAACCCCCCCCCCCCCCCTGTATCCTTTTTTCTCCGACAACAATACAACCCCAGTGATGACATCATTATTATGTTGATGAGGGGGGAGGGGAGGAACCAGGGAAAGCACATGTTCCAGTACTTTTCAGTGTGTTTTTTTGATTAGTTTTACTGCAGTCCAATCCAGGAGAATTGCCGCATGTTCTACTTTTTTTTTTTTTTTTTTTTTTTTTTCTGGAACTGACTGACTGCACCAGTGTGAACAATGCCATTGGAAACCATATAACCTACTTTCCATGCGTTTTTGATGGTGTGAACTGGCCCTTATATGAGTTTACCATCAATGTAAATATTGCAGAACATATACAGCCTCATGCTACATAACTGAGCTCCATTTCATGCTGAGTAAACACAATTAATAATGTATCTTAAATAGAAAACTATTTTTTAGATTTTTACTCCTAAAGTATTTTATTAAAATAAATAAAAAATTGAAAACAAAACTGATTAAAAATCATCAGATTTTTGTTATTGATATAAAAAAAAATTTAGATTTTTACCCACCCTGGTTCACAGCCAAGTATTGCATCCTAACATGTTTCAGACAGTTGGGGTGTGTAAGGATGGGTGTGGGGAGAGCAGAAGTTGGGGGGGTTGGTCATTCATAGTACAACAAGCTGGAAGACCATCGGACAGGAACACCGGGGTCTGCAGGCTGGGAATAGAGGGGTCCGGTCCTGGTTGCGTACTGTGGAAGAATTGTGTAAATCATAAGAGCGGCTGAACAGCACGACAACCCTTCTGTCTGACGACACCCGTCCCGGATCTGGATTTTGGCTTTGTATCTCTAGCCGGTAAACGCCGGAGGAAAAGTACCTGTTCAAGTCTTTTGGAGTGAAACACATGATGGGTGGGGCCTGCGTTCTTGGGAGTTTGTGTGATGTCATTCAGGGATCAGAGTTTTGATCCCACGTTGGTCCTCTGGGAAGGATTAGATGTTGTGTTTTGGGAGGATCCCGTCAATCCTGCCTCGCCCTATGAATGAACTCCTCTACTACACACCCTGTAATACTAACTCGGGAGGGGCCCAAGTCATAGAGCGGTGTGTGGGTGGGTGTTGGCCCCCGAAATCCCAATGGGAGAGGCAGCTCTGTGTGTGAACAGAGAGAAACCCGAAACTGTATGAGCGGAATTCACCATCAGATCTTCTCTGATACATTGTATTCTAATTATAGCTCAGATCTTCTCTGATACATTGTATTCTAATTATAGCTCCGATCTTCTCTGATACATTGTATTCTAATTATAGCTCCGATCTTCTCTGATACATTGTATTCTAATTATAGCTCCGATCTTCTCTGATACATTGTATTCTAATTATAGCTCAGATCTTCTCTGATACATTGTATTCTAATTATAGCTCAGATCTTCTCTGGATACATTTGTATTCTAATTATAGCTCGGATCTTCCCAGGATACATTGTATTCTAATTATAGCTCCGATCTTCTCTGATACATTGTATTCTAATTATAGCTCGGATCTTCTCTGATACATTGTATTGTAATTATAGCTCCGATCTTCTCTGATACATTGTATTGTAATTATAGCTTGGATCTTCTCTGATACATTGTATTCTAATTATAGCTCAGATCTTCTCTGGATACATTGTATTCTAATTATAGCTCGGATCTTCTCTGGATACATTGTATTCTAATTATAGCTCAGATCTTCTCTGGATACATTGTATTCTAATTATAGCTCAGATCTTCTCTGGATACATTGTATTCTAATTATAGCTCAGATCTTCTCTGGATACATTGTATTCTAATTATAGCTCAGATTTTCAATGGATACATTGTATTCAAATTATAGCTCGGATTTTCTCTGGATACATTGTATTCTAATTATAGCTCGGATCTTCTCTGGATACATTGTATTTTAATTATAGCTCAGATTTTCAATGGATACATTGTATTCTAATTATAGCTCAGATCTTCTCTGGATACATTGTATTCTAATTGCAGTGTGGGGGAAAATAAGCATTTGTTCGGCTGCTGATTTTGCACATTTGCCCACTGACAAAGAAACGATCAGTCTATAATTTTAATGGTCGGTTTAATTATAACAGTGAGAGACAGAATTTTTGGGGTATTTTTATTGTTCTGTCTCTCACTGTTAAAATCGACCATTAAAATTATATACTGATCATTTCTTTGTCAGTGGGGCAAACGTGCAAAATCGACAGGGGAACAAATACTTTTTTTCCCCCACCGTATATCTCTGATCTTCTTTGGATACATTGTATTCGTAGTGTCGCCATCCCAACCTTGGTTTAGTGGTTGTAATGGAACCTCCCACACTGAGTGCTTCCGTCGTATACCGCTTCCTCCAGTTGAAAGACGGGTATTAGATATAGCCGCATGTTACAACCAAGAACCAGGCAGGACTTGTTTTGGCTATAAAGCTGGAACTGTTTTATTTGAATAAGAATACAGGCTTTTATACACTTGAGAAGGAGGTTACTGGCCACATTAACAATGACCCAAATATTTACCCAGAACATCACACAATGGTTTAGCTAACGAGGTACAGCTGACTCCTGGCTAATCCCATCACAGAGGATCCTTAATCCCCCCCCCCCGGGATGACTCGGTGCCCACCCAGACTATTCGGGTCAGACTTGCCGTCAGCGAGCTCACACATTACAATACACATTATCATCAATATAAACACGGCACACCTTCAGAGAACAGCAGGAGACCCCGGTACCAGACAGTCCGGCTCCCACCTACAATAGTCTGAGGCAAAGCTCATACAATGCTCCATCATTCTGATATAGTGGAATTAAAGTATCATAGATTTCTTGAGGGATATTGTTGATAAATATTACTGTCCCATCTGCAGTAATCCAAACCGCGTTCTCCATGTCCATTAAAGCATTTGCTAACGCAAAAGAAACCCAGATTCTGTTCCTTTAAAGCATTTTACACAGCACAGTGTTTGTGCTGTATAATTTGGACCCCTGCAACACCTAAAAAAGCTGGCTGATCCTGCCAGTTTCTCCCCTCCCCTATGCAAACAGACCACGATAATCATGGCTACTGAGCCCCTGACATTGTGGTCTGTTTGCGCCCCTCCGTCAGCCGCAGCCTGCTCTCCTGTGTCTGTCTCCTCTGTGCCCCCCCACCATCCTCCCCTCTCAGCATGTCCCCCCCCCCCCCCCCCCCCCCACTGCAGGAATAACCCATACTGAGTTCTGTATCCTAATAGAGCACCCCCCTGTCTCTGTGTTTCATGGAAAATAATACCTCCTTCGCCGTATCTCACGGCGGCTCCCGGCTATCACGTGACCGGCTGTGTCTCCTCTCTCCTCCTCGCGTCCCGCTGATGTCAGTGGGGAAACCTCGGCCCCGCCCGCTGCTTCTGCAAGACGGGCAGAGAGAAGAAACAGCTGGTTACATGAGAGCCGGGAGCCGCTGCAAAATACAGGGAAAGGTATTTTTTTAATAAAGCGCAGAGACAGGGGGGCACTGTATTAGGATACAGAACTAAGTATGTAAATGAATGAAAGTGGGTTAACAACCACTTTAAGTAGTTGTCCATATTTTGCTTGGTCACCCTGTGCCCTTAATAGACACAGGGTGACTTACACATAAGAGGGACATGGGGGGGCTGAAACAAAGGTTTCCCAGTTCTTTCCAAAAGCCCCTGTCCTGGCTAGATCTGTCACAGTGGTGTCGCCATCCCAGCCTTGGTTTAGTGGTGGTGGCGCCATCCAGGCCTTGCTTTTTGTGGTGGAGCCATCCTGGCCTTGCTTTTGAGGTGGCGCCATCCCGGCCTTGCTTTTGTGTTGACCCCATCCCGGGCCTTGCTTTGGTGGTGGCCCCATCCCGGGCCTTGCTTTGGTGGTGGCCCCATCCCGGGCCTTGCTTTGGTGGTGGCCCCATCCTGGGCCTTGCTTTGGTGGTGGCCCCATCCCGGGTCTTGCTTTTGTGGTAGCCCCATCCCGGGCCTTGCTTTTGGTGGTGGCCCCATCCCGGGCCTTGCTTTTGGTGGTGGCCCCATCCTGGGCCTTGCTTTTGGTGGTGGCCCCATCCCGGGCCTTGCTTTTGGTGGTAGCCCCATCCCGGGCCTTGCTTTTGGTGGTGGCCCCATCCCGGGCCTTGCTTTTGGTGGTGGCCCCATCCCGGGCCTTGCTTTTGGTGGTGGCCCCATCCCTGGCCTTGCTTTTGGTGGTGGCCCCCCCGTCCCGGGCCTTGCTTTTGGTGGTGGCGGCCCCGTCCCGGGCCTTGCTTTTGGTGGTGGTGGCAGCCCCGTCCCGGGCCTTGCTTTTGGTGGTGGCAGCCCCGTCCCGGGCCTTGGTTATTAGTGTCAACAACATAATCCTCTCTTTTTTTTTTCAGCTGATATTTAGTTTAAATATTTATGCTTTTTTTTTTTTTTTTTTTTTTTAATCTGTTTTGTTTATTTATTTGATTTGTAAATGACCTTGCGGTGGTTCGTGCAAGAAATGTGGTTTTAGTATCCTGATAAATGAGACTCGTTCTACAATTATATGTATACTTGTTATCTATAGGCAAAATGAATTCTGTTCAAAGGAGAGATAAAGCTCCTTGATTTTTTTTGTTTATTTTTAATATGGATTTTATTATAGATTGCTTTGTAGAATTTTATATATAACACTTTTGTTAATTTAAGTAATTGGTGAAGTTATCGCAGGATCCGTAGTCCTGTGGCAGAGAAGGAATGCTTTGGGTCCATAAGGGGTCTAAACCTGAAGGAGCCAAACAGGTTCCAAAGAAATCGGTTTAGTGATTGATTTTTGGGGTATTTCATTGATTTCAACGTTGAGCCTGGAGGAAGGAGATCATCGTATGAACATCTCCGCTGTGAAACGCTTTAAGGAAAAAAAAACTCTATAAATGGCCCACAGACCAGATTCCTCTCTCATTCGGTTTAAATGCTGAAAAGGGGAATATTTTCTCACTCTGCTGTGCGGCAAAATGAGATCCTGATGACAACATTCCAGCTGAGGAGGTCTGATTTTGCTGCAGAATCCCGTGGATTAAACTGACTCTCTGCTCTCCAGCGGATATAGATAGATATAGATATATTTTATATGCCATTTTATTCTCTAGGGTCTCTACTAAAAAAATTTGTATTATATAGATAGAGAGATAGATTAGATCTCTCTCTCTCTCTCTCTCTCTCTCTCTCTCTCTCTCTCTCTCTCTCTCTCAAAAAAAATATATATTATGAGATTAAAAATATTTTTTTTTTAGCAGCGACCCTAGAGAATAAAATGGCAACGGTTGCAATTTTTTATGTCATGTGGTATTTGCGCAGCGATTTGTGTTTTTGGAAAAAAAAAATACATTTTTTTGGGGGAAAAAAAATACACTTTCGTTGTATTTAATGCAAAAAGAAATACAATATACCCATTTTTGGTAAAATATGATGTTACGCCGCGTAAATAGATACCTATCATGTCACACTTTAAAACTGTGCACGCTCGCGGAATGGCTACAATCTACGGTACTTAAAGGTTATCAGTAGAGTTACAGGGGAGGTCTAGAATTATTGCTCTCGCTATAAGGTTTGCGGTGATACCTCACATACGTGGTGTGAACTCCGTTTGCTTTTGCAGATGCGACCTACTTATGTGTTTTTGCTTCCGTGAGCAGGAGGGGACAGCAGTGCTTTTAAACATTTTTTATTTATTTATTTATTTTTTTTACACTGTTGCATTTTTAATCATCTTTTTTTTATTACTATCACAAGAAATGTAAACATCCTTTGTTAGAGAAATAAGGGGTGACAGGTCCTCTTCTTGGAGAGTGGGAAGGGGGGGGAGCTATCGTGGGGACCCTGATGTAAGGGAGGACGACTGTGGTGGGGACCATGGTGTAGGGGGGGGGGCGCGACTGTGATGGGGACCATTGTTTGGGGGGGGACTGTGATGGGGACCCTGATGTGTAAGGAGGGGGGGGGACACTGGTGGGGACCCTGATGTGTAAGGAGGGGGGGGGACACTGGTGGGGACCCTGATGTGTAAGGAGGGGGGGGGACACTGGTGGGGACCCTGATGTAAGGGAGGACGACTGTGGTGGGGACCATGGTGTAGGGGGGGGGGACTGTAATGGGGACCATTGTTTGGGGGGGGGGGGGACAACTGTGATGGGGACCCTGATGTAAGGGGGGGGACTGCGATGGGGACTATTGTTTGGGGGGGGACTGTGATGGGGACCCTGATGTAAGGGGGAGGACTGTGATTAGGATACTGATGTGTAAGGAGGGGGGGGGGGACACTGGTGGGGACCCTGATGTAAGGGAGGACGACTGTGGTGGGGACCCTGATGTGGGGGGGGGGGACTGTGCTGAGGGGTTGGGACTGGGATGGGAACCATGGTGTGGGGGGGGGGGCACTGTGATGGGGACCTGAAGAGTTAAACAAAAGGCATCCAGGAGGCGACATATCGCCTGCAAGCCACCTGTCAGATGCCTCTGAAAAGTGATCCACCACGGATCATTTTTCCAAGAGGCGGTAATGATGGACACAAGTGTAGACAAGCCCTGTAAGTGCTGCCATGGCATCCATCCAATAATGATTTGTAGGTGATACACTTGGATGAGAGCCTTGGCAGCTCTGTAAGTGTTACATAATATTTCGTTTTATGTGTATTTTTTTTTTCTTTTCCCAGACAGTTGGCTCTGAATTTATTACATCATCATAACTTCATCAGCCGGTCCTGTGACTTTACATCATAATGTGACATTGTATCTGTTCATTATACAATAATATTCTGTATATTCATACTCGCCCCTCCTGGGGTGATGCCGGGTGGGGGGGAGGGAGCTGACCAAACACTCATCCGCTCTTCTCCCCAACTACCGTCTCACCTGGAAGCAAAGTGTAGAATGGCGCCCCCCACTGACACACATGTAGCTGGGGGGGGGAGGGACATTTTTCAGCAATGTTAGTGTTAGGCTGGAATTCCACTTTAATTGCTCTGACAGATTAAATTCCATGTTAGTAGATGTGATCTGTATAGAGAGACCCCAAAAATCTTCCCAACAGCTTCCTGTTGCGCTTCACTGAACTCCTGTCAGTCCTTCTGATGCCCCCCTCAGGCCGAACCCCTCGGGGTGTATTTTAGTTGAAGATTTGTTATTTTGCTTGAAAGAAATTGAGGAATGTTGTCTCTTTATAGCGGGGGGGTCTCCACACTGACCTGTGTGCCTGATCTACCCCCCCCCTACAATGCCATCTGCCCCCCCCCCCTACAATGCCATCTGCCCCCCCCCCTACAATGCCATCTGCCCCCCCCCCCTACAATGCCATCTGTCTCATTATATCTGCACAGATTAACTGCTTGCGGTGGGCCTGCAATGTACTGGGGAGGGTCGGCCTGCACAGGCAGAGCTACTGGTACATCACCGTCTGTCTACTTCCAGGTTTTGGCCCCTTAATAATTTATTCTCATCAGACCAGAGCACCTTCCTCCATACATTTTGGGAGTCTCCCACATGCCTTTTCGCAAACTCAAAACGCGCCATTTTGTTTTTTTTTTGCTGAAAGTAATGTCTTTCTTCTGGCCACTCTGCCATAAAGCCCAACTCTATGGAGCGTACGGCTTATTGTGGTCCTATGTACAGATACTCCAGTCTCTGCTGTGGAACTCTGCAGCTCCTCCAGGGTTACCTTAGGTCTCTGTGCTCCTCTCTGATTAATGCCCTCCTTGCCCGGTCCGTGAGTTTTGGTGTGCGGCCGTCTCTTGGCAGGTTTGCTGTTGTGCCATGTTCTTTCCATTTGGTTATGATAGATTTGATGGGGCTCCTAGGGATCATCAAAGAGTTGGATATTTTTTTATAACCTAACCCTGACTTGTACTTCTCAACAACATTGTCCCTTCCTTGTCTGGAGAGTTCCTTGGTCTTCATGGCAGTGTTTGCTTAGTGGTGCCTCTTGCTTAGGTGTTGCAGCCTCTGGGGCCTTTCACAAAGGTGTGTCTATGTAATGACAGATCATGTGACACTTAGATTGCACACAGGTGGACATCATTTCACTAATTATGTGACTTGTGAAGGTAATTGGTGGCACCAGAGCTTTTTATGGGCTTCATAACAAAGGGGGTGAATACATACGCACATGCCAATTATTCATTTTTTATTTCTGAAAAATAGTTTTATGTATATATTTTTCTAATTTTACTTCACCAACTTAGACTATTGTGTTCTGATCATCACATATAATTTAGATATGGACCTTGCCTTGTGCACTGGTCCAAATCATTTGGTAGAGGGAGGATTATGGTGTAGGGGGGAGGGGGGGGTTATGGTGTGGGGGAGGGGGGGATTATGGAGTGGGGGTTGTTTTTCAGGGGTTGGGTTTGGCCCCTTATTTCCAGTGAAGGGAACTCTTAAGGGGTCAACATACCAAGCCATTTTGGACTTTGTGGGAACAGTTTGGGGACGGCCCCTTCCTGTTCCAACATGACTGCCCACCAGTGCACAAAGCAAGGTCCATAAAGACATGGATGAGGGAGTTTGGGGTGGAGGAACTTGACTGGCCTGCACAGAGTCCTGACCTCAACCCCATAGAACACCTTTTGGGATGAATTAGAGCTGAGACTGTGAGCCAGGCCTTCTCGTCCAACATCAGTGCCTGACCTCACAAATGCTTTTCTGGAAGAATGGTCAAACATTCCCATAGACACCCTCCTAAACCTTGTGGACGGCCTTCCCAGAAGAGTTGAAGCTGTTATAGCTGCAAAGGGCGGAGCCAACTCAATATTGAACCCTCCGGACTAAGACTGGGATGCCATTAAAGTTCATGTGTGTGTGTAAAGGCAGGTGTCCCAATACTTTTGGTAATATAGTGTATGTGGAGAAGTTGGTTGTCAGGGATTGCGGACACTTTTTTCCATAAACTTTGCCCTCCATAAATCTCCACAGACGGCTTCTGATAGGAGATGACAGGTTGGCGGTTTTAACGGGCGGGTGGCATTGATCCGCCGCCACACCGGCCTGGTGACTTTCTCCTCTCTGTTTTTCTATAATCCATCTTGTGTTCAGTGACGTTCCCTTCATTCCCAAAAGGTAGTATAGGGGGCAGGATTTTATTTAAACAGACTGAAAACAATCCAGGTGCATCACAGCCCCGCCCCCTGCCAGAGAATACAAAGAAGGACCATATCTCTTTGTGGGGAAGCAGTAGTCTCTCTGCAGAGGTCAGGCCTCTAGCTCTGCAATCAGCAAAGCACATTCTCCCTGCTGAATGGAGAGTTCTGGCTCAGCAGGGTGTGTGTCAGACCTGTGCAGAGAGACCGCTGCTTTCTCATGGAGAACAAGAGTTCTTGCTTTTGCAGCACTTTCAAAGCATTGTCACTTTAATAGTTCATTCCATATGGAGACTGTGCTTCCTCCTCAGACTGTTCCTTCCTCAGACTGTTCCTTCCTCAGACTGTTCCTTCCGCAGACTGTTCCTTCCGCAGACTGTTCCTTCCGCAGACTGTTCCTTCCGCAGACTGTTCCTTCCGCAGACTGTTCCTTCCGCAGACTGTTCCTTCCGCAGACTGTTCCTTCCGCAGACTGTTCCTTCCGCAGACTGTTCCTTCCGCAGACTGTTCCTTCCGCAGACTGTTCCTTCCGCAGACTGTTCCTTCCGCAGACTGTTCCTTCCGCAGACTGTTCCTTCCGCAGACTGTTCCTTCCGCAGACTGTTCCTTCCGCAGACTGTTCCTTCCGCAGACTGTTCCTTCCGCAGACTGTTCCTTCCGCAGACTGTTCCTTCCTCAGACTGTTCCTTCCTCAGACTGTTCCTTCCTCAGACTGTTCCTTCCTCAGACTGTTCCTTCCTCAGACTGTTCCTTCCTCAGACTGTTCCTTCCTCAGACTGTTCCTTCCTCAGACTGTTCCTTCCTCAGACTGTTCCTTCCTCAGACTGTTCCTTCCTCCTCCAGGCTGTGCTTCCTCCTCCAGGCTGTGCTTCCTCCTCCAGGCTGTGCTTCCTCCTCCAGGCTGTGCTTCCTCCTCCAGGCTGTGCTTCCTCCTCCAGGCTGCGCTCCTTCCTTCCTCAGGCTGCGCTCCTTCCTTCCTCAGGCTGCGCTCCTTCCTTCCTCAGGCTGCGCTCCTTCCTTCCTCAGGCTGCGCTCCTTCCTTCCTCAGGCTACGCTCCTTCCTTCCTCAGGCTACGCTCCTTCCTTCCTCAGGCTACGCTCCTTCCTTCCTCAGGCTGCGCTCCTTCCTTCCTCAGGCTACGCTCCTTCCTTCCTCCTTCCTCAGGCGGCTCTCCTTCCTTCCTCAGGCAGCGCTCCTCTGTTGGGCACCACCTGGTGAGCTGGGACTTGTGAAGGACTTCTGTCTGTAGGAGAACTATGGGTCATGTGATGCATATGGATAGATGTGTAGTAGGGACTTCCCATTGGGACAGTGCAGGCCATGTGACGCACAGGGATAGATGTGTAGTAGGGACTTCCCATTGGGACAGTGCAGGCCATGTGACGCACAGGGATAGATGTGTAGTAGGGACTTCCCATTGGCACAGTGCAGGTCATGTGACACACAGGGATATGTGTGTAGTAGGGACTTTCCATTCGGGCAGTGCAGGTCATGTGACACAGGGATAGGTGTGTAGTAGGGACTTTCCATTGGGACAATCCCACTGCAAAGAGTATTTTTGTTCCACACCCCCCCCCCTCCTGGAATTCAGCTTTAAATATTTTATGTAGCAGTGTGTGTGGAGGGGGGAGGGGGTGCTGCACTTAGTGAAATGCTTGTTGATTTTGACAAGCCTCTCTGCAGCTGCACGAAGAAGTGCAGGATCTGGAGGAGGGGTTCTTTTCTGTCCACTCTGCTGAAACAAGGTTGGGGCGGAGACGAGGGGGTGCTGTAGCTGCACAAAGGTGCAGAATCTGTAGGAGTTCTGTCCTCCTCCTCTGTTGCTGACTGCTGGGACAAGGTGGGGGGTGGAGACGAGGGTCTGGTAGGGGAGTTCTGTCCTCCTCTGTTGCTGACTGCTGGGACAAGGTGGGGGGTGGAGATGAGGGTCTGGTAGAGGAGCTCTGTCCTCCTCCTCTGTTGCTGACTGCTGGGACAAGGTGGGGGGTGGAGACGAGGGTCTGGTAGGGGAGTTCTGTCCTCCTCTGTTGCTGACTGCTGGGACAAGGTGGGGGGTGGAGATGAGGGTCTGGTAGAGGAGCTCTGTCCTCCTCCTCTGTTGCTGACTGCTGGGACAAGGTGGGGGGTGGAGATGAGGGTCTGGTAGAGGAGCTCTGTCCTCCTCCTCTGTTGCTAACTGCTGGGACAAGGTTGGGGGTGGAGACGAGGGTCTGGAAGGGGAGTTCTGTCCTCCTCTGTTTCTGACTGCTGGGACAAGGTGGGGGTGGAGATGAGGGTCGCAGAGGGGAGAGCAACATGAAAGAAAGGTGAAGGTCCGCCTTAAATGGTTTGAAGGTGGGAGTCATGGATGTAAACATATGACGGATCCTGGGGGTCTAGCCTGCAGCCCTTTGCTGTTGCCTTGGGGGACCCTGTAGATTTTTTATTTTTTTTTTTATTTCAGCCCAGAGTTTGGAGTCCTGTAGGTAATGTGTGGCCCTTGGTGGGACCACCCTCGGGGCCCCCTATTTCTAGGAAGTTGTCCACCATAGATATAAGCTTCCCCTGTGCTCTCGGTAGTAGCGGTGAACGATGGCGGTTACGCTATCCTCGCCGAATTCCTCCAGCGGGCGGTTATGTAGGAATGAGTTGAGGATCACCTGGTGCCGCGAAGCCCCCGCTTCACATTAAGCCGGATGGTGCGACTCATTTACACCCGGCTCGTGTTCAATATTTTCATTTGCTGATCATTTTCTTCTAATTGCTTCTCTCAGGTTAATGGAAGTCGGTGTAAAGAGCGCTAATTGGGGTGTAATTATTCACTGCGAGTGTATTAGGCAGCAGGCGGCAGAGCCGGCGTTACTCTGGGGAATGCGGTGAGGAGACAACATTGAATTGTTTTCCTGTCTCCAAAGAATCTTCTCTGAAAACGTTGTCTGCGGAAATGTGAGACCTTCCCCCGCCAATAATAGAAGGGCGACCCCCTGACTCCCGAGAGAGGGGAGATTCCTGGTTTTGTCACATTTTATAAAATACTAAATCTTGAAATTCGCAGCTTTGTAATGTAGATTTTAGGTGAATGGAGCTGTAAAGATATCTCCATTTTACATAGAGAGGACCCGTGTGGTCGGGGCAGGAACCAGCTTCCATGATGGGAATAAATCACATTACATTCAGAGAAAAGCACATGTCCGATGTACCCAGCCTTCCCTCCCAGTAAGAGATCTCTGAACTCTCTGCAATGTGATATTAAAGGGGATCTCAGGAGGGGCCACAATTTCAGGGTCTATGGAGCAGCTTCAAGCAGTCCTGCACTCTTCTTGGTGGACCAGGTCATCAGATAAGTCAGAACACCTCTTGGGTGGCACTTGTTCCACCTAAGATTGTCTGCTACCTGTGAAACCACGAGTCCAGACCCTCCTTATTGGCTGTGGCCTGTGAAACCACGCTTTCAGACCTTCCTTATTGGCTCCAGCCTGTGAAACCTCCCCTACAGATGCTCCTCATTGGATCCTACCTCAGAAATCGCCCCCTTATTGCCTGCTGCATGTGAAATCACACTCCAGCTGCTCTTTATTGGCTGCTGCCTGTGAAACCCCATCTTCCATTCCTCCTCATTGGCTGCCACCTGGGAAACCACACCTCCAGACCTTCCTTATTGACGGCAGCCTGTGAAACAACCCCTACCGATGTTCCTCATTGGATCCTGCCTCAGAAACCACCCCTCGAGGTCCCCCCCCCCCCCTTATTGCCTGCTGCATGTGAAATCACACTCCAGCTGCTCTTTATTGGCTGCTGCCTGTGAAACCCCACCTCTCAGACCTCCTCATTGGCTGCCACCTGGGAAGCCACACCTCAAGACCCTCCTTGCTGCAGCTTCTAATGCACATGGTGAGAAGCTCACAGTGTGCGGTGAAATCAGAGCAAGCCATTTGAGTCCAGGGGGAGGAGCCATTACAACTGTGCAAGACTGAAGGGTAGGCCGGAGCTCAGATCTAATCTAGGGGTAGATGAGCTGAGCTTGGGATCCCTCTGCAGGAAACTGTTTTTGGTTCTACACTGTATATCTTCAATTGATGTAATAAGTTTGTATTTAAACAATGGAAAAGCATGATGGCGTCTCTTGAAATTGTCTTAACTGACCTTTCCTGTGTTCTCTCAGGTAACCTTTGACGATGCCGCCATTTACTTCTCGGAGGAACAATGGCAGAATCTGGAGGAATTCCAGAAAAAGATCTACAAAGAGCTCATCAAGGAGATCTACGAAACCATGCTGGCACTGGGTGGGTGTTCTTTTTTGTTTCTCTGTTTTTGAGGCAGAAATTGTTCAATTTGTTATTTGCAACATCCACATTTTTATACCAAGCAGTAGTGGTGACCCTTGGGCTACACCAAGCAGTAGTGCTGACCCTTGGGCTACACCAAGCAGTAGTGGTGACCCTTGGGCTACACCAAGCAGTAGTGGTGACCCTTGGGCTACACCAAGCAGTAGTGGTGACCCTTGGGCTACACCAAGCAGCAGTGGTGACCCTTGGGCTACACCAAGCAGCAGTGGTGACCCTTGGGCTACACCAAGCAGTAGTGGTGACCCTTGGGCTACACCAAGCAGTAGTGGTGACCCTTGGGCTACACCAAGCAGTAGTGGTGACCCTTGGGCTACACCAAGCAGTAGTGGTGACCCTTGGGCTACACCAAGCAGTAGTGGTGACCCTTGGGCTACACCAAGCAGTAGTGGTGACCCTTGGGCTACACCAAGCAGTAGTGGTGACCCTTGGGCTACACCAAGCAGTAGTGGTGACCCTTGGGCTACACCAAGCAGTAGTGGTGACCCTTGGGCTACACCAAGCAGTAGCGGGGACCCTTGGGCTACACCAAGCAGTAGCGGGGACCCTTGGGCTACACCAAGCAGTAGCGGGGACCCTTGGGCTACACCAAGCAGTAGCGGGGACCCTTGGGCTACACCAAGCAGTAGCGGGGACCCTTGGGCTACACCAAGCAGTAGCGGGGACCCTTGGGCTACACCAAGCAGTTCTGGACTTCTGCAGTTGCTGACTTTTAAGAAACTTTCTTACTAGTCCATGAAATCCAGCGCGGTATTCCACAAGCCCAATTCATTACAGGTCTTCTGATTCGTCAGGTACTCGGGAATTGGCAAACTTTCTGATCACTCACAGACCGCTCCCTACTGCGTGTGCACAAGATGACAGACTGCAAGGAAGACTGGTGATCCTGTAGCCTCCTGGGATGTGTAACGTGTATCCTAGGAGGCTGTGGGGGTGGGCTCATCCTCACCTAGGCCAGAAATGAAGTGGTGGGTGTGAGTACCGCCAAAGAAGGATACAAAAAAAATAAATGTGTAGCAGATTGGGGGGGGGGGGGGATGCATTGTGTTATTTTTGGGGGTGAAGGCTTTAAGTGATCTGGTCTTGCAGTGGTTAAAATCTTAGCTCTATCCTTAATAAAATGATTAGAAAGTTTAATTTCATATGCCAAAGCCGTGTCTGCTCTGTAATTCATAACAAACAGAAAAAAAATCTGTGCTGAAGAAATGCAACCAACATTTGTGATCAGTCTTCCTCCTTTTACGTGAGCAGGAGGTGGAAGATGCGGCATTCCTGCTGACAGAGTGCCTTAGCAGTTCATACATTCCTCCCAGCCGATTGTTCCCTTCTGGATACTGTAGCTGTATTGACCTGGAAAAGCCTTATGCCGCGTACACACGAGCGGACTTTACGGCAGACTTTGCCCGGCGGACGGGATTTCGTCTGACAATTCGATCGTGTGTGGGCTCTAGTGGACTTTGTTTTCCCAAAAGTTGGATGGACTTGAAACATGTTTTAAATTAATCCATTGAAATCGAATCCGATCGAAAAGTCCGCCGTCTGTATGCTAGTTCGATGGACAAAAAGCCACGCTAGGGCAGCTACTGGCTATGAACTTCCTTGTTTCAGTCCGGTGTACGCCATCACGTACGAATTTGACGGACTTTGGTGGATTGTGTGTAGGCAAGTCCGTTCATTCAGAAAGTCCGTCGTAAAGTACGTCAAAGTCCGCCGGGCAAAGTCTGCCGTAAAGTCCGATCGTGTGTACGCGGCATTAGTGTGTGCTTTTTGCTCCTTCCTCTAATGAATCCTTTTTGTTTCACAGGCTATCGCATCCCAAAACCAGAGATCGTGTCCCGGATAGAGCGAGGTGAGGAGCCGTGCATCGACAGCAGCAAGAAGCAGAAGCTGGAGGAGCCGCAGGCCGAAGCCAGTAAAGGTGACGGCAGTAAAGGTGACGGCAATAAAGGTGACGGCAAAGTCTTAACAAAAAACATTTCTGTGTGTCGGAGATTCTAGCTTACCAGTGCAGGTCATGGCTAAAGGTGTCCACATACTTGTGAACCGCACATAACCATTCCTGACAAGAGTGTGTGCTTCTGTAGACACCCTTCGTGTGGCTCTGTCCTGGGCTACAATGCAATAGTCTTTGGCTGGTGGCAGGTTGCAACTTACGAGTTAACCAAAGGGTTTCTGTAACATGTAACCCCTGAAATGAATGGGGGAAAATTACATTGTGCAGATGTTTAATCATCTTACCCCCATCTGCTTATTTATAAAGGGGCTTTAAGACCCTCATTTATGTATAAAAAGGCTGTGTGGCCCATAGTAATTGTTGGTGGTAGTTTTGTTGTTGATGATGGTGTTTGCTTTGGTGGTGGTGGTGATGTGTGTGGTTTTTTTTTTTTTTTGTTTATTTTGTTGGTGGTGGTGATGGTGTTTGTTTTTGTTGGTTGTTGATGATAGTGGTGATGGTTGCATTGGTGGTGGTTGTTTTGTTGGTGGTGGTAGTGGTGATGGTTGCATTGGTGGTGGTTGTTGGTGGTGGTAGTGGTGATGGTTGTGACGCAACGTCCCACACTCCGCTTGAGTGTTTCCATCAGTATATCGCTTCCTAAGTCTGTGGAACACGAGACCAGTGGATCTGGCTATAGTAACCCCCAAGAACCAGAAAATACCAGTCTTGGAGTACATCAGGAATAGCCTGCTTTATTTGAGATCTTACACAAAAATATATACATCAGGATGACAATACAAACTGTAACCAGAAACCTAATTAACATAAGCTATTTCACTAATCCCTTAAAGCAGCCGAGGTGACTCCATGCCCACCTGGTCATTGTTGTGATTAATCAGGATTTCACTACAGGTCAGACTTGTTGTCACCGAGCTTCACAAAGTAGATTCTACATTATCAGTATAAACACAGGACTCCTTCATACAATTGCAGGGTTAATTAGCACAAACAACAATGGGTGAAAGACTCTTAGAAGCCATACTAGACTTATTTACATATTAGCAGACCACAGACAGGTGGCTGGAGTTGATGACATCAGCATCTTCTAACAGTTTGTGTCCCAACAGTATGAATCCGTCACTATTTCTAATAGGGCATATACAGGGTTCCCAGAGTCTGTGTGTCTTGGGGGGGGACATGAACCTGAATCCAAAGTAACACCACCTCAAGGGTCCCCAGGCATACAGCTCGCAGAGCACCATTCCCCCAAATGCCAGGGCCCATAATCAGTAGGCAAGAGGCCAACATTCAGTCCCCTCCAAAAGCCTCTGTCCCATGTGAGTCCATCACAATGGTTTTGGTGGTGGTTGTGATGGTTTTGTTGATGGTTGTGATGGTTTTGTTGGTGGGTTTGGTGATGGTGGTGTTGATGTTTTTGTTGTTGGTGGTGGTTTTGGTGTTGGTGGTGGTTTTGGTGTTGGTGGTGGTTTTGGTTTTGGTGTTGGTGGTGGTTTTGGTGTTGGTGGTGGTTTTGGTGTTGGCGGTGGTTTTGGTGTTGGCGGTGGTTTTGGTGTTGGCGGTGGTTTTGGTGTTGGCGGTGGTGGTTTTGTTGATGGTGATGGTTTTGTTGTTGATAGTGGTGATGGTTTTATTGGTGGGTATGGTGATGGTGGTGTTGATGGTTTTGTTGTTGGTGGGTGGTGATGGTTTTGTTGGTGGGTGGCGATGGTTTTGGTGGTGGTGGCAGGGGGTGGTTTTGTTGGGTGGTTTTGTTTTTGCTACTATTTTACAGGATCTATATACATAGCACCAACAGTTTGCACAGCACAATATAAAGGAATTGAACACTTACTATACAAAGCAAGACAAGGGTTATGAGATATCCGCTCATGAGAGCTTACAATCTAAAGTGGAGGGGCAAGATCTAAAAGTTAAAAACTGTGAGGGGGTAAGCTGGTGGAGAAAGTAAAATATCAGTTCTTGGTTAGTGCTGGGATAGACTTCCTTGGATTGCCTAAGAATAAATGAAGTATGAGACATCCAAACTGATTAGGGTAGGGAGTTCCAGAGGATGGGAGAGGCTGTGGACAAGTCCTGGATTTGAGCATGGAGCAGGAGGTCTTGGGAGGAGTGGAGAGGAAGGTTTGGGTGATATTTGGAGATGAGGTTGGTGATGTCCCTAAGGGAAGAGTTGGGGATGGCTTAGTGTATTAATTATTTTTAATCTTTATTGGGTGATTGGAAGCCAGTGGAGGGATTGGCAGAGTCGGGTGGTGGTTGCTTATTTTTAGGAAGGTTGATATTTATAAGTAGTTGTCATTCTTCATAAATTTTGGGATTTTCTCAGTCCCTTGTTGTCATTCTTAAACAGCGTATTGAGAGAGATTTTGGGAAGGAAGCCATGGAAAGTTGGCCGATTCGTTTATAATGTGTTTTTTTTTTTTTTAACAGATGCCGGGCCGGTGATTAAAGTGGAACGGGAGTCTCCGGAAGCTTCCATCCATGTACCCCCCAGCGAGATCACCTCGTCCCAGGAACGTAGCGGAGCGCAGTGCGCTCGGTGTGGGACGTGCTGCAACAACCAGTGTGGGATGGGCTATCAGTGGAACACGCCGGGGATGTACCCGGGACCCCCGCCAGTGGATAGTAATCATAGAAAACAGTTTGTGACCCCTTCACCGACATACTTCAATGGCAGCCCCATCTCTCCAGGATACGCCAACAGAGGAGAGGGAATGCCACACCCAACTTCTCCTATGGGGTACAACAATATGGGAATGGTTCCTCTGTCTCCCCACTATCCCGTATACAGAAATGTCGGGGATCCCCACACCACGTTTCCGTTTCCTGAGAGACCCCCGAATTCTATGTTTGGAAATTTCGAAGTCAATCAGCCAACGCCGATGGGCCCTCCAGCAAGTCACATGACAGGTATGTGTCCTTCAAGGAAATCCCTCTGTAATTTCTGTACGATGAGCTGCTGATGTATGTTTATAAATCCAAAGCCAAATTCTACATGTGGGGGGCTTTGTGATCCTGTCCTGAGAATTTCTGGGGTTCAGTCACTCAGACATTTCTGTCCCCCAATTCCTGCACCTTCACCCCTCAGATCACCCCAATTCCTGCACCTTCACAACCTCAGATCACCCCAATTCCTGCACCTTGACATCCTCAGATCACCCCAATTCCTGCACCTTGACATCCTCAGATCACCCCAATTCCTGCACCTTGACATCCTCAGATCACCCCAATTCCTGCACCTTGACATCCTCAGATCACCCCAATTCCTGCACCTTGATTTCCTCAGATCACCCCAATTCCTGCACCTTGATTTCCTCAGATCACCCCAATTCCTGCACCTTGATTTCCTCAGATCACCCCAATTCCTGCACCTTCACGACCTCAGATCACCCCAATTCCTGCACCTTCACGACCTCAGATCACCCCAATTCCTGCACTTTCACAACCTCGGATCACCCCAATTCCTGCACCTTCACAACCTCAGATCACCCCAATTCCTGCACCTTCATGACCTCAGATCACCCCAATTCCTGCACCTTCATGACCTCAGATCACCCCAATTCCTGCACCTTCACAACCTCAGATCACCCCAATTCCTGCACCTTCATGACCTCAGATCACCCCAATTCCTGCACCTTCTCCCCTAACATCACCCCAACTTCTGCACCTTCCCCCCCTAACACCCCAATTTCTGCACCTTACGTCCTCAGGTCACCCCAATTCCTACACCCACACACTTCAGATCACCCCAATTCCTGCACTTTCACACTTTAGATCACCCCAATTCCTGCACCTTTACACCACAGATCACCCCAATTTCTGCACCCATATACCTCAGATCACCCCAATTTCTGCACCCTCTCATCTCAGATCACCCCAATTCCTGCACCCTCACACCTCAGGAGTCTCCAGAAGATTCCATCCATGTACCCCCCAGCGAGATCACCTCGTCCCAGGAACGTAGCGGAGCGCAGTGCGCTCGGTGTGGGACGTGCTGCAACAACCAGTGTGGGATGGGCTGTCGGTGGAACACCCCAGGGATGTACCCGGGACCCCCGCCAGTGGATGGTAATCATAGAAAACAGTTTGTGACCCCTTCACCGACATACTTCAATGGCAGCCCCATCTCTCCAGGATACGCCAACAGAGGAGAGGGAATGCCACACCCAACTTCTCCTATGGGGTACAACAATCTGGTATACAGAAATGTCGGGGATCCCCACACCACATTTCCGTTTCCTGGGAGACCCCCGAATTCTATGTTTGGAAATTTCGAAGTCAATCAGCCAACGCCGATGGGCCCTCCAGGAAGTCACATGACAGGTATGTGTCCTTCAAGGAAATCCCTCTGTAATTTCTGTACGATGAGCTGCTGATGTATGTTTATAAATTCAAAGCCAAATTCTACATGTGGGGGGCTTTGTGATCCTGTCCTGACACTTTCTGGGGTTCAGTCACTCAGACATTTCTGTCCCCCAATTCCTGCACCTTCACCCCAATTCCTGCACCTTCACCCCTCACATCACCCCAATTCCTCCACCTTCACCCCTCACATCACCCCAATTCCTGCACCTTCACCCCAATTCCTGCACCCTCACCCCTATCATCACCCCAATTCCTGCACCTTCACCCCAATTCCTGCACCCTCACATCACCCCAATTCCTGCACCTTCACCCCTCACATCACCCCAATTCCTGCACCTTCACCCCAATTCCTGCACCCTCACCCCTCACATCACCCCAATTCCTGCACCTTCACCCCTCACATCACCCCCAATTCCTGCACCTTCACCCCAATTCCTGCACCCTCACCCCTCACATCACCCCAATTCCTGCACCTTCACCCCTCACATCACCCCGATTCCTGCCCCTTCTCATTTCAGGTCACCCCGATTCCTGCCCCTTCTCATTTCAGGTCACCCCAATTCCTGCCCCTTCTCATTTCAGATCACCCCAATTCCTGCGTCTTTTACACCTTGCCCCCCCCCCCCAATTGCTGCACCTTCACCCCTCAGCTGTCAGTTGCAGTCCAGGGGGTCCTCCATCGGGTCCCGGTTGGTAATGTCCATACACACACAGATGTGCTCCATGCCTGTGACTGCGCTGTCATTATTGACTTCACAAGGTAAAGAGATCACTGCAGCAGCTTCTCCTTCCTCCTGCTGATCGATCGCATTCCCTGTCACTAAGAACTGACAACACCCCGACCCTGTGTGAGGAACGAGGCGGTTCAAACACCGCTATGGTGAATCACAGAGAGGGGGAAGGGAGGCTGATGTGGGACTGAAGGCGCGTCTTCATGGAATGATGTCATAATTCAATTGCTGGCAGAAAAAACAAATTGGTGATCAGTCTGATCGTTTCCTGGGAGGATGTTACAGTGCCTTGAAAAAGTATTCATACCCCTTGACATTCCCCACATTTTGTCATGTTACAACCAAAAACATAAATGTGTAAAATTATGATTTTATGTGATAGACCAACACAAAGTGTCACATAATTGTGAAGTGGAAGGAAAATGCTACAAATAAATATGTGAAAAGTGTGGGGGGGCAGGGGCATTTGTATGGCGCCCCCCGGAGTCAATACTTTGTAGAACCCCCTTTCTCTACAAGTCTTTTTGGGGATGTCTCTACCAGCTTTGCACATCTAGAGAGGACATTTCTGCCCATTCTTCTTTGTAAAATATCTCAAGCTCTGTCAGGTTGGATGGAGAGCGTCTGTGAACAGCAATTTTCAAGTCTTGCCACAGATTCTCAATGTGATTTAGGTCTGGACTGTGACTGGGCTATTCTAACACATGAATATGCTTTGATCTAAACCATTCCATTGTAGCTCTGGCTGGATGTTTTGGGTCGTTGTCCTGCTGGAAGGTGAACCTCCGCCCCAGTCTCAAGTCTTTTGTAGACTCTAACAGGTTTTATTCTAAGATTGTCCTGTATTTGTCTCCATTCATCTTCCCATCAACTCTGACCAGCTTCCCTGTCCCTGCTGAAGAAAACCATCCCCACCACATGATGCTGCCACCACCATGTTTCACGGTGGGGATGGTGTGTTCAGGGTGATGTGCAGTGTTAGTTTTCCCCCACACATAGCGTTTTGCTTTTAGGCCAACAAGTTGAATTTTGGTCTCATCTGACCAGATCACCTTCTTCCACATGTTTGCTGTGTCCTCCACATGGCTTCTCACAAACTACAAACAGGACTTCTTATGACTTTCTTTCACCAATGTCTTTCTTCTTGTCACTCTTCCATAAAGGGCAGATTTGTGGAGAACACGACTAATAGTTGTCCTGTGGACAGATTCTCCCACCTGAGCTGTGGATCTCTGCAGCTCCTCCAGAGTTACCATGGACCTCTTGGCTCTTCTCTGATGAATGCTCTCCTTGCCCGGCCGGTCAGTTTAGGTGGACGGCCATGTCTTGGTAGGTTTCCATACTCTTTCCATTTTCCGATGATGGATTGAACAGAGCTCCGTGAGATGTTTAAAGCTTGGGAGATCTTTTTATAACCTAACCCTGCTTTATACTTCTCCACAACTTTATCCCTGACCTGTCTGGTGTGTTCCTTGGCCTTCATGATGCTGTTTGTTCACTAAGGTTCTCTAACAAACCTCTGAGAGCTTCACAGAACAGCTGTGTTTATACTGAGATTAAATGACACACAGGTGGACTCTATTTACTAATTAAGTGACTTCTGAAGGGAATTGGTTCCCCTAGATTTTAGTTAGGGGTATCAGAGTAAAGGGGGCTGAATACAAATGCCCCCCCCCCCCCCCCACACACACACACACACACTTTTCACATATTTATTTGTATCATTTATCATTTTCCTTCCACTTCACAATTATGTGACACTTTGTGTTGGTCTATCACATAAAATCCCAATAAAATACATTTATGTTTTTGGTTGCAACATGACAACATGTGGGAAATTTCAAGGGATATCCTTGGGTTGTGTAGGATGGAGATATATATATTTGTGCTCATAAGTTTACATACCCTGGCAGAATTTATAATTTTTTGGCCGTTTTTCAGAGAATATGAATGATAACACAAAAACTTTTCTTTCACTCATGGTTAGTGTTTGGTTGAAGCCATTTATTATCCATTAACTGTGTTTAATCTTTTTATATCATAATCACAACAGAAATGACCCTGATCAAAAGTTTACATACCCCAGTTCTTAATACAGTGTGTTGCCCCCTTTAACATCATTGACATCTTGAAGTCCTTTGCGGTATTTGTGGATGAGGCTCTTTATCTTCTCAGATGGTAAAGCTGCCCATTCCTCTTGGTAAAATTCTTTGGCTGTCTTCCATGAACGGCACGTTTGAGATCTCCCCAGAGGGGCTCAATGATATTGAGGTCAGGAGACTGAGATGGCCACTCCAGAACCTTCACTTTATTCTGCTGTAGCCAATGACAGGTGGACTTGGCCTTGTGTTTTGGATCATTGTCATGTTGGAATGTCCAAGAATGTCCCATGCGCAGCTTCCTGGTTGATGAATGCAAATGTTCCTCCAGTATTTTTTGATAACATACTGCATTCATCTTGCCATCAATTTTGACCAAATTTCCTGTGCCTTTGTAGTTCACACATCCCCAAAACATCAGCAATCCACCTCCATGTTTCACAGTAGGAATGGTGTACCTTTCATCATAGGCTTTGTTGGCTCCTCTCCAAATGTAGTTTTTTGGTTGTGGACAAAAAGCTCAACTTTGGTCTCGTCACTCCCAATTAATTTGTGGCAGAATGTTTGAGGCTTGTCTCTGGGCTGTCTTCTGGCGACTCGACCATGCAGCCCATCTTTCTTCAAGTGCCTCCTTAATTGTGCATGTGTCCTGTATTTCACCTGAAGTTATTTGTGGGCTTTTCTTTGCATCCCGAAAAATTTTCCTGGCAGTTGTGGCTGAAATTTTAGTTGGTCTACCTGACCGTGGTTTGGTTTCAACCGAACCTCTCATTTTCCACTTCTTGATTAGAGTTTGAACGCTGCTCATTGGCAGTCTCAATTCCTTTGATATCCCTTTCCTGTTTTATACAGTTCAACTACCTTTTCCCGCAGATCCTTAGACAAATCTCTTTGCTTTCCCCCTGACTCAGAATCCAGAAACGTCAGTGCAGCACTGGATGAAAGGTACAAGGGTCCGTCAGAAGTCCAGAAACTCATTGACCCTTTTATACAGACACTAATTACAAGCAAACAGATCACAGGTGAGGATGGTTACCTTTTTAATAGCCATTCAGGCCGGGTTCACGCTGGTACGACAAACGCTTCGACATTGGGAGCTCGTGCCACATGATGTGTGAAAATCAATGTTTCCCTATGGAAAGGAAAACCGTAAATGCTCCGGCACAAGTCGGTCCGACTTTGAAAATGCTCCCTGCACTACTTTGGTCCGACTTTGATCCTACTTCAGCCCGTGGAATATCACTGAAGTCGTATCGCCGTCTTTACTGATCTGACTTTGGCATCTACTTGTGCTCTGATGATCTTGAAGGGGTCCTTCGGTCTGGTATAGGTTTTAAGGGGAACCCCCACGCTGAAAAAACGGTGTGGCCCCCCCCCCCAAATCCATACCAGACTGTTATCCGAGCACACAGCCCGGCAGGTCAGGAAATGGGGTGGGGCTGAGCGAGTGCCCCCCCCCCCCCGAACTGTACCAGGCCACATGCCCTCAACATGGGGGGTGAGTGCTTTGGGGTAGGGGGACCCTGCGCCCCACCCCAAATCACCATGTCCCCATGTTGATGAGGACAAGGGCCTCTTCCTGACAACCCTGGCCGCTGGTTGTCGGGGACTGCGGACAGGGGGGCTTATCGGAATCTGGAATCCCCCTTTAATAAGGCGGCCCTCAGATCCCAGCCCCCCACACTATGTGAATGAGTATGGGGTATATTGTACCCCTACCCATTCACCTAAAAAAAAAAATATCAAAAATAAAACACATTATACATGTTTTTAAAGTAATTTTATTAAGGCAGCTCCATCGTCTCTTCCGATGGAGCTGCCTCTTCTCTTCTCCCCTCTCCGGTTCTTCTCCCTCTGTCCGCTGTCTTCTGCCTCTGGTGGGTCTTCTCTGCTATCTTCTCGCTCTTTTGCTGGGTCTTCTCTGCTGTGTTCTCCCTCCTGTTCTTCTTCCGATGTTGACTCAACACTCTCTCCTGCTCTAATGCTGGGTGCATGGTGTGCCATTACTTATATTGGTATGTGGCAGGGTCACCGGGTGATGTCATCCGGAGGGCCCACCCCTTATGATGTCACCGCCCAGGGCATGATGGGGTGGTGACGTCATAAGGGGTGGGCCTCCGGTGACCCCACCCCATGCCAATATAAGTAATGGCACACCGCGCACCCAGCATTAGAGCGGTAGAGAGCTTTGAGTCAACATTGGAAGAACAGAGGGAGAACACAGCAGAGAAGACCCAGCAAAAGACCGAGAAGATAGCTGATGTGACCTGGCAGAAGACAGCGGGAGAGCAGAGAAGAACCGGGGAGGGGAGAAGAGCCACAGAGGCAGAAGACTTCAGCGGAGGACACAGAAGAGCCGGAAAGGGGAGAAAAGATCGGAAGAGACGATGGAGCTGCCTTAGTAGATTGCTTTAAAAACGTGTAATGTGTTTTTGTTTTTGACATTTAAAAAAAAAAAAGTGAATGGGTAGGGTGTACAATGTACCCCATGCTCATACAATATACCCCATACTCATTCACATAGGATGGGGGGCCGGGATCTGGGGGCCCCCCTTATTAAAGGGGGCTTCCAGATTCCGATAAGCCCCCCGCCCACAGACCCCGACAGCCTACGGCCAGGGTTGTCTGGATGAGTGCTTTGACCTCATCAACATGGGGGTACAAGGTGCTTTGGGGCGGGGGGGCGCAGGACCCCCCGCCCCAAAGCACTCACCCCCCCATGTTGAGGGCATGCGGCCTGGTAGTGTTCGGGGGGGCGGCGCGCTCGCTCGTCCCCACCCCCTTTCCTGACCTGCCAGGCTGTGTGCTCAAATAAGGGTCTGGTATGGATTTTTTTTTGGGGGGGGGGAGACCTTGTGCTGTTTATCATTCATATTCTCTGAAAAATGGCCAAGAAATCATAAATTCTGCCAGGATATGTAGACTTATGAGCACAACTGTATATGTGTGTGTATATATCGATCAGCCATAACATTCTGACCACTGCAGGTGAAGTGAATAACCTGGATTATTTGGTTACAATGGCATCTGACAGTGAGTGGGATATATTAGGCAGCAAGTGAACATAGAAAAGAGAGGCCACCTATGCACAGACCGAGGCAGCACTCAGTCCCCAATATTCCGTAAAACCAAGAAACTTTTAGCCCATGGGACTTTACTGAGTGATGCCGACTAGAGTAATGAGCGTTGCAGCAGCCACTTGTGGTACTGTCTTGTCTGGTTTTGACTTGTCTCAAGAGGGGTAGTGTATTTTTTGGCCTTCTTGCATGCCCTGGCCCCGGGTTCACCCGCCGCCTTCATCTCCTGGGTGGGACCTCAGCTGTGGAGGTCGTTCCACAACGCTGGGATCTGGCTTTGACTCAACTTTTGGCGTTTTATCATGCAGCCACATTTTTGAACTATCTGTACACAAAATTCAACCTGAAGAAGTAAGTGGGTGTTGTCCCACAAAACAGCTCCTTCAAATTATTAAATGCTCTAGCAATTATTTTTATACATTGATATTTGCAATATGTATGTACACTGTTTGATATGTTTCTTATGATGACCCAACCAATATTGAACTCTGCTTGTTTTTCTGCATTATGAAATAAATTTTGTATTTTTTAATATTTGATGAATTACTCTACTCGGTAATATCCCATGGGCTAAACTTCTCTTGTTCCTGAAGTTGATGTGTTGAAAACAGAAAAAATGGACAAGTGTAAGGATTTGACAAGGACCAAATTGTAATGACTAGATTATGGGGTCTGAGCAACTCCAAAACGGCAGCTCTTGTGGGATGTTCCCAGTCTGCAGTTGTCAGGACCGACCAAAAGTGGTCCAAGGGAGGGGAACCGTTGACGGGGTTACGGGCAGCCAAGGCTCATTGGTGGAGGGGGGGAGGCTCAGTGATGGAGGTGAGGAGAAGAAGGCTCCGTGGTGGGGGGGAGGCTCAGTGATGGAGGTGGTGGGGGGAAGGCTCAGTGATGGAGGTGGTGGGGGGGAGGCTCAGTGATGGAGGTAGTGGTGGGGAGGCTCAGTGATGGAGGTGGTGGTGGGGAGGCTCAGTGATGGAGGTGGTGGTGGGGAGGCTCAGTGATGGAGGTGGTGGGGGGGGCTCAGTGATGCAGGTGGTGGGGGGGAGGCTCAGTGATGGAGGTGGTGGTGGGGAGGCTCAGTGATGGAGGTGGTGGTGGGGAGGCTCAGTGATGGAGGTGGTGGGGGGGAGGCTCAGTAATGGAGGTGGTGGTGGGGAGGCTCAGTGATGGAGGTGGTGGGGGGGAGGCTCAGTAATGGAGGTGGCGGGGGGGAGGCTCAGTGATGGTGGGGGGAGGCTCAGTGATGGAGGTGGGGGAAGGCTCAGTGATGGAGGTGGGGGAAGGCTCAGTGATGGAGGTGGGGGAAGGCTCAGTGATGGAGGTGGGGGAAGGCTCAGTGGTGGGGGGGGGAGGCTCAGTGATGGAGGTGGGGGGGGAGGCTCAGTGATGGAGGTGGGGGGGGAGGCTCAGTGATGGAGGTGGGGGGGGGGGCTCAGTGATGGAGGTGGGGGGGGAGGCTCAGTGATGGAGGTGGTGGGGGGAAGGCTCAGTGATGGAGGTGGTGGGGGGAAGGCTCAGTGATGGAGGTGGTGGGGGGAAGGCTCAGTGATGGAGGTGGTGGGGGGAAGGCTCAGTGGTGGGTGGTGGAGAGAAGGCTCCTGGGGGGGCTCAGTGATGAGGGCGGAGGCTCAGTGATGAGGGCGGAGGGAAGCCTCAGTGGTGGTGCTCAGTGATGGAGGTGAGGAGAAGAAGGCTCCGTGGTGGGGGTGGGGGGGGGAGAAGGCTCAGTGATGCAGTGATGGAAGTAGGTGGGGTGGGGGGGAGGCTCAGATTATGCACACTGCAAAAATGGTTCAAGAAGGGTTTAAGGAACACAAGTTGGAGGTGTTGACTTGTGAGAAAGGTGTGATGGACTTTCTGTTTTGCTTTAACTATTATACAAAATGAATAGTAGCTTTGGCATACTTTATTCTAACTCTTGTTTTCTTTTTCTTTTTTTCTTATTTTGACAATATGTGGTTTTGCTTAAGCTACGTCCTGTGGATACGGGTCACTGTGACCCAAAGATGCATAGTTTTGCATATTGGGAAACTTTTTTGGGAACTGTTGAAGAGAGGTTTTAATTCGATGTCACACTTCTCTTCCAACACTTGGCCTCCAAGTTCTCCGGATCTCAATCCAATCGAGCATCTGTGGGATGTGCTGGAAAGACAAGTCCGATCCAAGGAGGCACCACTTCACAACTTACAGGACTTAAAGGACCTGCTACTGATGGCTTGGTTCCAGATACCACAGCGTACCTTCAGAGGTTTAGTGGAGTCCATGTCTGGACAGGGCATGGCTGTTTTGGCTGCAAATGGGCTTATTCAATTTTCGATGGGTGGTCGTATAGATTTTCTAGGAAAGTTTCAAATTGATATCTGTCTCAAACAATATATTAAATTCAGTTATCGCTGAGAACCACAGAACCCCTCCCCTTTGTTATTATCGCTCAGGACCACAGAACCCCTCCCCTTTGTTCTTATCGCTCAGGACCACAGAACTCCTCCCCTTTGTTCCTAGTTCTCTCCCAGGACCACAGAACCCCTCCCCTTTTTTTCTCGTTATCTCCCAGGACCACAGAACTCCTCCCCTTTGTTCCTAGTTCTCTCCCAGGACCACAGAACTCCTCCCCTTTGTTCCTAGTTCTCTCCCAGGACCACAGAACCCCTCCCCTTTGTTCCTTGTTATCTCCCAGGACCACAGAACTCCTCCCCTTTGTTCCTAGTTCTCTCCCAGGACCACAGAGCTCCTCCCCTTTGTTCCTAGTTCTCTCCCAGGACCACAGAACCCCTCCCCTTTGTTCCTTGTTATCTCCCAGGACCACAGAACCCCTCCCCTTTGTTCCTCGTTATCTCCCAGGACCACAGAACTCCTCCCCTTTGTTCCTAGTTCTCTCCCAGGACCACAGAACCCCTCCCCTTTGTTCCTTGTTATCTCCCAGGACCACAGAACTCCTCCCCTTTGTTCCTAGATATCTCCCAGGACCACATAACCCCTCCCCTTTGTTCCTAGTTATCTCCCAGGACCACAGAACCCCTCCCCAGTAATGTGATATCCTCAGCTTGGGATAGACACACTCCTCTTTCATTCTTCCATAGTTTACACCAACAACCGGTCATGAAGAATTTGCTCCCTAAAAAATGCTGCAGCTGTTTTACAGACCCATGAACGCAACTGCAGAGACCTCGCTTCAGGAGTCCCAGAGATAGAATAAGCAGTTTTTGGTCATTGAGCTGACCAGCAGCCAACATTTTAAAGTGTTGGGTTGACCATTATGTTTTTTAATCAAGCATAGCTTGTCTTTGCATAAAACGAGCCTTACCTTCGTGTCTTGTTTCCCTATTTGCTGTTGATTGTATGCTATTGTGGACAGGGCCCTAACACCTTTTAGTTCATAGCTCACAACATATATTCATCTTTTGCAGAGTTTTTGTGATTTCTCAATTGTAAGCACTGTTTGTTGGTGACACATGAAGAGTAATAGCAATGCCAGCTCATATGAACTCTTAAAGTCTTGAATGCATCTTAATTTTTTTGCGCTAATCATCTTTTTCTTTTCTCTACAAGCTTCGGAGCACGAGAACCGAAACCGGAAGGACCCGTACATTAATGCTCGCGAAGGCCCATTCCAGGAAAGGAGAAACCCGATGGGGCCTTGCCCTGGCTGTGGAACATTCTGCAATAATCAGTGCGCAGCAACCTTTCAGTGGGAACAAAGGCGGCTGCAACACAGTGTCCCTGGGGCAATGGAAACAAACCGATATGCATCACCTCCAAACCCCTATTTCAATGCTGGTGCAAATCCAGCAGCTTTTCCCAATGTGCGCCATCCTCTAAGACATGGGACTCCTCCGATGAATGTTCAAGGGAACCCGGCAATGATCCAGTTGTCCCCACAATTTGCTGGATATCGTAGGCCAGGAGATCCAAGGTCCCCCAACATTTTGCATGGAAAGCCAGAGCTTCCACCAGGACATGTCATTCATGGAGGCAACACAGCGGCTGCAAATTTACACGGGCAAAACCAAAGTGGCAAATATGGAACTATGTCAGCAAACATCGGGGGCAATCATAGGAAGTCACAATCCATGTCTCCTCTTGCCGCTCTGGAAACTATGCCAATGCTGGCTACTAATAACAGCCCAAATGCCGTAAATGAACAGAGAAGTAGATCTGCTAACCAGGTTGCCAACACCACAAATGCTATAACTGACCAGAGAAGCAGACCTCCAAACCAAATGGCTAATAACAGCCCAAATGTTTTAACTGACCAGAGGAACAGACCTCCAAACCAGATGGCTAATAACAGCCCAAATGCTTTCATTGACCAGAGAAGCAGACCTCCAAACCAGATGGCCAATAACAGCCCAAATGCTATAACTGAACAGAGAAATAGACTCGCTAACCAGATGGCTATAAATTGCTCAAATACTTTAACTGACCAGAGAAGTAGACCCATTTACCAGATGGCTAATAACAGCCCAAATACTATAACTGACCAGAGAAGTAGACCCACTTACCAAATGGTTAATACCAGCCCAAATACTATAACTGACCACAGAACTAGACCCACGTACCAAATGGCTACTAGCAGCCCAAATACCATAACTGACCACAGAACTAGACCCACTTACCAAATGGCTAATACCAGCTCAAATACAGTAACTGACCAGAGAAATAGACCCCCAGCCCAGATTGTGACCAGCAGTGATGCCACCAGAGCAACTGTTCCTCAAAATATCAACAAAAGACCAGACAATTTACAATGCTCCATAATAGGAGGTAAAATCGTCAAAGTGGTACAGTCTGTCACACCGCCAACTGGTAACACCGGGCAGCCAAGGCCCAACGAAGTGACTTTTAATAGGAGCCCTTCTCTAGGTCCCAGCGGTAACTATGCTCCCAAAAATGCCCAGCCCTCATCAACAATAAGTCAGGAAGCTGGTCGGGCAACCACTGGAGAAAGTGTGGGAAGTAAACGACCTGCCTCCCAACAGGCATCAGATGGTGTGCTGCCTCCTAAAAGAGCAAGCCCCACTGTAATTATTGTTGATTGTGATGAAGGAAAAACAGCATCATCCCTAGTGACGAGTGCAAGCAACCCCGGCACTGCTTGTGGAACACCTCCTACTTCCAAGTCAGAAAGTCTTCCTTCAGAGCCGATTGTGGTTAATGATGATCAGGATTCCAAGAATGCTGAACTTCAGGACGCTAGAGAAGATAAGCGCTCTCTAGCTCCGATCACCATCAGCAGCATCCGGACTTCTGGAATATTTAACCCGCCTATAATCCGGGGTAAAAGAGAAGTGAAAAATGACTCCAATACCATAATTATTATTGATGACAAAGATCCAGATGGGGCTGCCCCTCAGACTTTGCAAACCAAGATGACTAAAGATGAATCACAAAGTTCCACCTCTGGAACTCCTCCAATGAAAAACCCCAAAGCTGCTGGTGAGCCTCCACCCTTGGCCCCCAAAGTCCAACCGCAAGGAGTGCAGCAGGGTACCCCAGTTATGGTTAATAAAGTTCATATGCAGCAACCTTCTCCGATCATTGTCACTGGTGGCACGAGCCTTAGCAACCAACCACTGCCAGTCAATGGAAATCAAAGCATCATGTTGACCTTTCCTGTCACTGTTGGAAGTTCAGGGATAATGCTTGCAACTCCAGTGAATATTTCTGATAACCAAATTTCTGGGGTGAACCACACCAACAGAATGCCAGTAGGCAAGAACCCCCGTTTTGTACAGCCAAACAGTGTTCCCATCAATGTTGCACCTCAGAATGTTCATTCTAAGTTAGGCCAGGTGACTATGAGGCCTGTAATTGGTCAGGCTAATAGACTTGCAGTACCCGTTCCTCACGGACAGGCAAAATCCATAACGGTCAACGTTAACCAGCCTGGCAGTGTTGCAGGAACTCTGAGTATAAATAATGCCAACCTTCAAAAGGTTAATGGTGGTACTCTTAAAGCTGTTCCCGTGACAGCTGCTGGGAACCAACCAGTAGGTCAGTCGTTCCCGCTTTTTGTGGATGCCAATTCTGGTCTTATCCTTACTGGATCTGCAGTACCTTCCAAGGATGCTGTACCCTCTGGTATAGGGAATGCTACAGTGGTCACTGTTAACGGTGGTGTGGTTTCTGGAAATGTTGGCCCTGTGGCCATGGGTGGAAAGTTGGCCTTCAGCCCTGTTAACGTCAATGGACTTGCCAATACAACATTCATTACAGTAGATGGGCCAATGAGTCTAGGGAACAATTCTTCCGTCACACTTGCCAGTAACCCAACCAATATCAACAATAAAGGATTAAATATTGGCAATTCTACTATCCTCACATTGAATGGTGGCTTGGGCATTGGTAGCGCCCACCCTGTTGGTGCACCCATAGCAAATATTGCTTCCATCAATACAAATGGCACCTTGCAAGTTGCACCAACGGCAGCTTCGGCTGTTGTAAGCGGGCAGCAGAACAGTGGGATTATTATAAGAAAGGTCGGAGATCCCAGTACGGTATCTCAGAACCCTCAGCCCAGTGAGGATTCACCAGTGGTGGTTGTAGAGAGACTCTTTAACTGTAGCGAGTGCGGGGAAAAGTTTAACTCCCTCGAGAACTTAACTTCTCACCAGGTGGTACATAAACGGCCAAACACCCAGCCAGAGGGAAAAGCTGGCGAGGCAACTTCCAAAGACAATGAAGTTCTTCCAGGCGGGGCGGAAGATGACTCTCCCACCATCTTGTACACCACCCAAGGAGATGATGGCAGCACGGTTTACGTTGTCACTGTCTAGACACATGTTGAAAAATACTGAAGCTCTTAATTTTTGTAGCAGGATTCGGTTTTTAGTTTTTGACTTTTTTTTTTGGACATTTTTCTATCTGTGTTTAACCTTTTATTCCACTTCAGTGATTTTAGAGTATCATATACTCGGTGTAATGTCTCTCGTCTCTCTAGAGCTGGTTGCTTTCCTTTGTAGAAGACTCTAGAACAAGGAGTTAGGTACAGACAAAAAAAGACTGTTAACAGATAACTTCTAGAAAAGGGAAAATGTAAACTTTGCCTAGTCTTGTATAAGCAGAAGGTAGAATTGACATGTAAAGCTGTACATAATGATTTGCTAGGTTCCTCAGACACTTCGTAAAATAACACTTCAGATATAGTCTACTGTAACCCTGGGAAAAGGCGTAAAAGTAGACAAAGCCTTTTCCTGCTCTAACGTAGAATACATAGACTATATGCAAGCTTTCTGGTTTATGGAGGATTTGTTTTCTAAGTCATGTCTGCTCAGAATTTGGGGTGCTGAGTAGAAGAAGAATGCATCTTGCCTGTGTCCCCAGCTGTCACGGAAGAAGTTGAACACCACATACTAAGGATATCATGACCTGGCTGATGATGTCACTTGAATGGATGCCAAATATTCCCCTTAAAGTGTTCACCTTTTCAAAAGTGAGCTAACAGTGTACACCACCCCCTTCCCCTGGTCCCTGCTGTACTCAACTTTGGGGATGATGAGCTGACAGTGCCCACACAGCCAGTGCAGCGGTCTGTGGATTAGAAATCCCTACTCTTCTCTGCAGCGCTTCTAGGATGGAACCGAGTGATTGTGATTGGTCGGTGCCAGCACAGCCCTTCTCCCTCTTGTCTGCACAGCACATCCAGGACGGATCAGAGGGATTCTGATTGGTCAGCACCAGCACATCTCTTCTCCCTCTTTGTGCACTACATCCAGGATGGATCAGAGCGATTTGTGATTGGTCAGTGCAAGCACAGCTCTTCTCCCTCCTTTTCTGTGCAGTAGATCCAGGAGGGATCAGAGTGATTGTGATTGGTTAGTGCAAGCACAGCTCTTCTCCCTCCTTCTCTGTGCAGTAGATCCAGGAGGGATCAGAGTGATTGTGATTGGTCAGAGCCAGCACAGCTCTTCCTCTTTTTCTGTGCAGTAGATCCAGGAAGGTCAGCGCCAGCACAGAGCATCCCTCTGATCCGGCCCTGAAACGCTGCAGAGAGAAGAGCAGGAATTTTAGATCCCAGGGCCACTACATGGGCTGCATGGGATTTAGACAAGGAAGGCTTGCCGCTCCAGGTGAGATGAGGAAGCCTGATGGAGCTAGTAGGTGCCCGACTCGGCTCACCTCCGCAATTATTGTATAAAAAGAAGAATAGGCTGCACACCACGATTGTGATCCAAAAATCCTTTATTGGGACCAGGTCGCCTGGGTACTCTGGCCTTGTGACGTCACTCTGGGATGTCCCAATAAAGGATTTTGGAGCACAATCGTGGTGTCCAGCCTCTTCTTTTTATACGTAGGCTGTGTGGGCACTGACTCCTCCACCACAGAGGTAAGTAGAGCAGGAACCGGGGGGGGGGGGGGGGCTGTACGCTGTGTGCTCACCTTTTTTTTCATTTTGTTTTTCTTGAAAAAGTGAACTATGCCTTTAAACTAGAGGGGCGCAGAACACTACTGTTTATGTCCAAGAACACTACAGACCTATGAAAAGTTGTATGATCGACCTTCAGATGTAATAAAAAGTATTAAGGCCTTGAGGAAAAAGATAATTTCTTCCACCAAGCTGGCTTCCTGTTTCTAATGTCTCTTATATAAAAAAAAAAAAAAAAAGAGGAAGGATTCACTGCTGTGACATTGAAGTAGAAGTTGGTAGAGATAAAGATGAAGTTTATTGGCTGAGTAGATGAGAGGCTTTTCACATAGCTGAGGCCTTCCTTCCAACTTCAGAAAAAGACGCATTCTAATAGAAAATCTGATAGGCAAAAGGCACATTCCTGGTCCCACTTTGGCCTGTTTGCACACGGACTTCAGCTTGTATGAGAGCGGTGTGACCAGCAAGCCTTGACAAAACATTTGCAGAGCTTTCAGCAAGCTTTGTTGAAGCGTTTTAAAAGTACCATTCATCTCCAGTTTGTAAATGTTGAACAAAGATCCTAATGGGAGTGCTGATTGTCACTTTAAGCAAGCTGCTTAGAAGGCCTCTGAACTTCTTGAGAGGCCCGGTTCGCATAGTTTTAAATTGGACGCGGTGCGGTTTGAAAAAAGGGTCCTGTGTGATTTCAGGTAACAACCGGTAAACAGAACTGCACCGGATTGCCGCACTGAAACCACGGCCACATGTGCGTGTGTGGACCCAGCCTGAAGTTTGTTAGAAGCCTCTAGCAGCTTCTTTAAAGTGGCAATCGGCACTCCCATTAGGATCTGTGTTCGGCGTTTACAAACTGGAGCTGAATGTTACTTAACGCTTCAAGAAAGCTCTGCAAATGCTTTGTCAAAGCTCGCTGTTCGCACACTGCTCTTATAGAAGCCGAAGTCCGTGTGAAGCCGGCCTAATTCTATCATTTTCGCCTTAAAGCTGAGCTCGGAATTGGGCAAAATATACCTTTTGCGTTGTCCTCCCCAAGTAAGGGCTAAACTAAGCCTAGTGGCAAAATAAAGACCTTGCATGCCAGTCTGGCCTATGAGCGATCCCTCGCCATCATGTTCAGTGCAAGGCTGGTAACCCCGTATTGTGCATGAAGGAAGCTAGAGAGTGAATGCAGCTGAAGGGCCTTAGAGGAAGGAGCCTGCAGGAGTAAAGCATGTGCTACTCCTGATTCCTGCTTCCCTAGACCTCACCCTTGCAGGATGGTGAGGCCCCATTGCAAGGGAACATTTTGTCTAATTTCCCTGAGCTTTAAAGCTGAACTCCAGGAAACCTACAAATCTCCCCCTGTGCCTGCACTGCAAGGGTTATGTCTAGGGGTCTGGATAAAACCACTTTTTCTTACCGGATCCTCTTCTCCTGCAGGTTCCTCTGTGCTGCAAAACCAGTCCCTGCAGCCTCTTCTTACCTATGCTCCAATGGTCTAAGGTCCTCTGACATCATCTAGATTCAGGGACCATACCAGTCTATCTGGGTAGTGGAGGATCCGGTACATAAGAGTGGTTTTCCATCCTGTACACAGAAACTAGAAGGGGCTTTATGGGCCCCCATTAGCAAAAAAGAAAATGGATACATGCTTAGACACTTCGTTTCCCGGTTCCAGTGGTGAAAATATTGGATTATGGCAGTATTGAGGGGTTAGCAGGGTCTGTATCAAAACAGTGAAAGTAAGCAGAACGTTTGCCAGAGAACCTTTTGGATATCATTCAGATCTTTTGGATGGAAGATTTCTCAAAAATCCTAATTCCAACCTTTTATAATCAAGGCCACCTTTCAAAGCATGCTCTTCAGTGTCCAGGGTTGGCCAAACACTGCACTCTAATTGGTTCACAATGTGGTAGAATGCAGTGCAGACTCAGCATCTGGCATATTCCATAATGGTAGCACCAGGGCCATCTACCAGGGCAAAGTGTCTTCTGCTAGAAAAAAACTTTGGCGCACTTTGTCTCCACCTACATTACTTCCGATCTTGATCTTGCGGAGCTCACATAGCGTCCATATATTTTGCTTCTTGCCACATATCAGGTGTTTTTTTTTTTGTTTTTTTTTATCCGAAGGCAGTTTTGTATCAAAGCTGAAATCTGGGCTATACAAATATTGTCTGAATACAAGAGCCCCCCCCCCATGTATTCTTCCTTGAATCTTGGTGTCCTTTTAGTATTTCCTGCAGATCTGTGCAGTTATCCAGCATGGAACAACTTCTGTACTTTGCCTCTGTACAGGAACTTCTGTAATAAAGACCGCTCACTGCTGCTCTCCCTCCTTGTGCAGAATGACTGGTCTGGTCTTTGCCCCCCTCCTGTAGTTTACTGCAGGCAGCCTGTGGTGGGTGGAGTCTGTTGGGCCCCTCCCACAGCTCTGCCCTCTCTCCTTGTGCAGGGTGACTGGTCTGGTCTCCGCCCCCCCCTCCTGTAGTTTTCTGCAGGCAACCTGTGGTAGGTGGAGTCTGTTGGGCCCCTCCCACAGCTCTGCGCTCTCTCCTTGTGCAGGGTGACTGGTCTGGTCTCCGCCCCCCCTCCTGTAGTTTTCTGCAGGCAGCCTGTAGTGGGTGTGGCCTGTTGAACCCCTCCCACAGCTCTTAGGCTACATTGCAGGACACTGATAATGTCACCACTGTCATTACAAGGTGGTAATATCTGTGCCTGCAGAGGCATTTGGTGCACACTAAGTGGATTCATATTCTTTGTGGTTATATTTAAATAAAAGTTTCTTTGTGTCCAGAATTCAGCTTTAAGAAACACAAATTCTTCTGAATGGAAGTATGTTATATTTTTTTTTTAATTTGTAATTCTTTATGTATAAGTTTTGCTGTTTTTTTTTTTTTAATGACAGAAATGTTCTTACAATATGATACAATAAGTACTCCATTGTAGGTTATAGATTTGGCCCAACTTGCAGATTTTACACACTTTCTGTTCTAGGTTTTGTTTTCCAATATATTGATTTGTATGTAATGTTCCTTCCATCGGTCATCTCTAAGGAATGTGATTAGCAATGCTTGACACGGACTGCAGAGAGAGTCAGCCTTATAGAATGTTTCCGGTCTCAGCAGATCTGAAATGATAGATTAGCACTGAGAGGTGCCGGAGTCTGTGTGTGGCACTGCCAACCATCAAACTGACCTCATATGTAATGAGAAGATGTGGGTGCGACCATGTACTCACAGAATTGCAAACCATACAAATATGCAGTGATAAGATTATTTGCAATGAATAGATTCAAAGTCCCATAAAGATCTGAAAAACTAGTGTTTCCCTTTAAAGTAAACCTGTGACCAGGCTATGGATCTTTTAAATATTCGCATTTTTTTAAGCGCTAAATTGACTTAAAAATAAGCCCTTATTGACCTCTGTAGCTGCGGGTACTGTGGTGCAATTAATCCTCAAGTTCACAACAAAAGCAGTGACATTATTCACATTTTCTCTGCAGTCCGGCTCCCCATGCTCAGCACTGACTCAACTTTGCTCCCCTTTTTTTTTTTTTTTTTTATTTATTTTTTTGCAGAAACTTGGTAGCTCAGCTCACTCTGCTCTCTACCCTCCCAACCTTGATGCAGCACAGACCCCTCCCCCCAGCAGTGACCCAGACGCTCATCTTGCCCTCCCCCTCTCCTTTCTGCATTGACTTTACTCACCCTGCCATCCCCTTTCAGAGGGCCCCCTGTCTCTCCTTCCCAAACAGCTTAACATCTCAGTTTGCCCTGCTGTCCTCCCTAGCAGTTAATCAGCAGCTCAGTTCCCCCTCTCAGCCATGACTTAGAAGTTCAGCTCGTCCCTTCTGTCCTACCCAGTAGTGAATCAGAAGGTCAGCTCCCCCTGCCCAGTAGTGACTTGGCATTCTTCTAATCACTATTGAAATCACAGAGCTGGATCTGAGTGAGGGGGGAGCTGAGCTGCTGAGGGCCAACTTCAATGACTTCACTGCTTCCCTTGTGGGTTTTGAAGGTGAACTGCTCTGTGGTGTCCCAAATTGTCATTCCAATTGGCCCTCTCTTGAAACCAAATTCCATTTTACCACTTTCTTCTATGGTTTAATTTCTTTAATTCAGTGTACAAACCTGTTTGAAAAATGTACTATCTGAATACAAAAGTGTGATGCACTAAATCAGCCCTTCTCAACCAAGGTTTCCGTGAAACCCTAGAGTTTCTCCAGTGGTTGTTAGGGGTTCTTCTCCAAATGACCCCAGTAACCACCAAAACAAGTTAGTCTCCCAATGATGACCTAAGTAAGTTCTGCCCAAGTCCACCAAAATCGAAGTTCTCTCATTAGGCATCAAAATTTGAAGGGGTTCTTCTCTCAATAATGACCAAATTAAGATGTTCTCCTAATGACCATCAAAATAAGAAGGGGTTCGTCTCTAAATTACCTCCTAAAAAAGAGGTCACCAAAATGAGTTCTTCTCCCAATGACCTAAATAAGAAGTTCTGCCCAAGTCCACCAAAATAAGTTCTTCTATAACTACCAAAATTTGATGGCGTTCTTCTCCCAATGACGACCAAAATAAGATGTTCTTCCAATGACCACCAAAATAGCAAGGCGTTCTCCCAATAACCACAAAAATGAAAAGGTCCCCCTTTTTAAGCACTAAAATTTGAAGGGGCTGTTCTTGCAATTACCACTGAAATAGGAAGGTGTTCTTCTCCCAATAACCACCATAGTCAGATGACACTACAATGACCATTGCTATAGTGGACATTACTAACCACCGATGTAAAGGATGCACTACAAAATTTTGTTGATGGGTTTTTTTTTTTTTTTTACTTCATTTATCATTGAAGTTTCTCATATAGACTGACAAGTAAAGTCACATTCCTTATATTATATCTACAACTGTCTGAACTAATGTACTGTGAGGTGTAGATATACCTAATAATTGTTTGGGGGTTTCCTGAGACCTGAATATTATTTCAAGGGTTCCTTAGTTGTAAGGATAAGAACTGCTGCTCTAAAATGATTGCATTTGTTCATTTTCAAAGCCGGTATAAAAGAAAGTAGTGGTAAAAAGAGGCACTTGTGGGTATATCGGACTGTGTATTCTTCATGGTCTGCATACCTGGGAGCATGATAGATGCATCCTTTGCCTGCATACCTTCTGCTAAATTCTTACCTTCTGACTCATCTCAGGGTGTTGCAGGTGATCTTTGTTAAAAATATACAAGTTCTTGAATGTCAATGCCTTCGGGAACTTTAAGACTTTAGGTCTTCTCTGTCTGAAGTATTTTGGTGGCACTTTTGCAATATGACCCTTTCATTAGTTTCACTGTTTCCTGAGACTTCTGCAATAATAATATCTCAGACGATTAGAGGTTTCCAAACAGAAGTCTCAAGTTAGAAATGATCATTAAATGTTGTTAAGTCTATAACCTCTTCCTAGCTGTGTGGCATATATGCATCGGCATGGGGGGGGGGGGGGGGTAGGCTTTCACGTGGGCCATACACATATATGCATCAGCCTTTTCTACTGTTCTGTGCTGAGAGCGTGCTCAGCACAGTGACTGAGCTGGTAGGCATGGCTCCCAATCCTGTATAGACAATCACAGTGTACACATAATCAGGAACTCCGCCTGCTATCTTTCCAAAACCAATAAAGGTCCAGTGAGAGCCAAGTGCACAGGTGTTAAAGCAAAACTATACTTCCCTTTAGTGGTGCAGTCCCTTCCTGGCTACTTGCATGTTTAGCTGGTCGTCTTCTGGGTTCTGATCTTCAGCCATTTTGATTGGTGGGCCCGCACAAGTGTGGGAGTTCAATAATCCCACCAAATCCTGCAAATGCACTCTGAACAGGCAGGTAAGACCTAGTATGTCTCTACTGCAGCCTTTCCGAACTGTTTTAACATGAAGGAACCCTTGAAATAACTTTCAGGTCTTGGGGAACCCCTGCTAATAAATATATCTACAGATCACTATACATTAGTGTGATGGCCACGGGGAAGAATGTTCCTTACATTTATGGTCAGTGGGAAGAAACCCCATCTTACAGATATCTTAAAAGATCATTAGTGTCCAGGGGAACTTGTTTGAAAGAAATAAATTGCTCCTTGCTCAAGGAACCCTAAGCAACCTCTGGAGGAACCCTAGGTTTCCACAAGACTGCTCTACTGCAATAAAAGTCCTGCCTGTGTGTAAATATTTGGGTGAAGTTATGCTTCATTTGAACATATTGCGTTGTTTCTATTTACGTTCTGTCTTGTAGCACATGTGCAGTGTATGCTACCTTCAAGGCATGCCTTTGATGATAACAGACACCGTACCATTGTACTTATATCAGCTCTCAATCGATCTTTCGAGTTCTCCATCCTGGTGGCACCATCCTTGGTGGGGAGGAGGGATTAGTTCCTCCTTAGTGGTCAACAATCAGTAAGAATGTGTAATTATCTTATATATCATTAACTACCTTTGTGTGGATTTCCCCCCAAAACTCTACTGGTGCGTGAACTGGGCTCCTAGCATTGAGCTGACTGTCAATGAGAGACTGCTGGGAATGGTTCTCTGTGTATTATACTATCTGTTATATTGGTGCTCTCTACACCTATGATGGTATGTCTGGTGGGACATTAGAGAGTAAGCTCTTCTGAATAGACTGATGTGAACACTGTAAGGCTCGGTTCACACGGGGGCGACTTGTCAGGCGACCTAGCCGCCTGACAAGTCGCCTCCCGTTCTGTACAATGGAACCGTTGCGTCGCTCCGACTTAGAAGAAAGGTTCCTGTACTACTTTGGGGGCGACTTGCATAGACTTCTATACAGAAGTCGTCTTGCAAGTCGCCCCGGCAGTCATGTGCAGGTCGCCTCGGTGAGGCGACCTGCAAGTCGTGCCGCGTCTAGTGTGAACCGGCACTAAGGGACTGTAGAAGTTCTTGGTGCTACATCATCCGTCGGTAAAAAAAAAAAAAATGGCGGTGTGAGTGGAGAGAATACGAGTGGAGCTCAGTGGTGTGCTGCCAGTTAAACATTAACAAATACACACTTCTACTTCCCTACAGAGAATGACATCACTGTGTATGTATGCTCTATATCAGATATATACATAGCTAACCTTATACATCCAACGGCGTCAGTTTATCAGTAATTAAGTAGTTTGTAGAAGATGAATCACCCATCTCTGTCCTCTTAAACTCATACAGTCCAGCTGTCTCCTGTATTCCCGTCAATCACTTCATTAAACCGGCGTCATATATCTGCTACAGATTAGAGCGTCTACTCCATCCCATTATACTGAAATAGGCAGTCCAACCATATGCCATAACCTCCAGTAATGCCATGTATAGCGACAGAAAAGGGTAAAGTTTTGTCGGTGGTTGGCTTCATGGACCATATCAATTCAGCAACTCTAAATGATCCCACTAAGTTCATTTCCGGCACTGATACCATGATGCTGAATGCAAAGCTGTTTTTTTTTTTTTTTTTTTTTATTATTTTAATCCTATCTGCTTTACAATATAGAAGATGGGAGCTGCCATTGGTGAACTGAAAATTCTGGCTGCCATGCCAATCCACTGGCTTCAAAACTAGCTTATAAAGAACAGCCTTTAGTACAATTCTTTTTTCCCCCACTTGCTAAGTGCAGTCTGCCTGCTAATAATACCTTCCACCTTGTTTCAGTGATCTTCACTGTGAGGCCCTGACCCACCAAAACCAGTCACCTTCTGATCCTCTTCTTACTACTTCATGCGTTCCCCATTTGTTCCTGTAGATGAGCCACAATCCTGGCGCACTTAAACTGTCCTGCGGAGTATAGCTTGCCCATAGGAACAAATGGGGCTCATGTATAGTAGGAAGAGGATATCACTGAAATTAGGGGGTGGGGCAAATATTTTACCGGATGACTTGTGTTGAGTACAACTGTGCTAAAGGCACAGTTGTAACTGGAAACAGCTTTATGTGACTTAAATCTTTCTTTACATGGAACAAGCATGCAGGCAGTGACTGTGAAACTTGCTGTGCATAATTTTAGAAATGAGAAACTCAGGAGACATTTCTGTCAGGACAGGTTCTCTTTAGGTTCTATCTAGAGCATTGGTTCTCAACTACTGGGTCACTAGCCACTGCTGGGCTGTGGCCTCCCTTCTCGAGATGTTGATTCCTTAACCTCTTATTGAAGCCCACAGTCCCTTGAGCCTCCACAGTGTCCTCCAACCTGCTGTAGAGCCTCCATCACTCCATAGTGACCCCCAGCCAGTGCCCCACAGTATCCACCAGCTCCTTCCAGAAAAAACTGATTCCTTATAGGGCCACCAGGTCCGCAGCAGGGTCTCCAGGTGACGCCCATCTCATACATGTTTTGTATTCCTGTACTTTTTTGTTGTATAAATTTGTTGTTTTATTTGTTGGGACATGGAATTTACCTGGCCCCTGGTCTCAGAAAGTTTGAGAACCCAAGGTCTAGAGCGTTAATCTTTTCCATTTTCCATTTTTTCCATTTTCCATGGTCGTTTCTTTCACCACCTTTGGCCTTTAGCTCACGGAAAGAGGAGTTCCCGTGTGTATAGATACACTATCACACTTGTGTATGTGCATCCTCTCTGTAGGTCACTGACTGTTCCAATTGTCAGTTTGTTACAATCTCAGCCTGCTGTAGAAGATGGTCCTGGAACTTGTAGCTCTTTACAGATTTGGCATATAGCTGTAGCCAGGAGGCGGTGGGATGTTTTTGCACCCGATATACGCTGCTCAAGCTGTGGAACGCAGCCAATAGTGCGATGTTCTCTCCGTTGTTCCTTCTTCTGATGACATGTGAGTAGACCTGTGGATCCAGAAAGCATCGTGCGCACTTCACCTTCAGTTCTGACTGCTGCCAACATGTAAATATTTTCTATCAGTGTTTTATCTTTAGCCGATGTAGTATTATTTTACTGGATTGTTACCTTCTACCTCAACATGTGGTCCTGGGGTACACAATGTTATTGTTTTTGATTTTTCACATCACTTTGTATTCAATAAATTCTTTAAGTGTGTGTGTGTGTGCGTCCTCCCCTTTGTCAATGTTGTACGGTAGAAGTGGCGGCCGGTGCGACAGTCGTTTCTGCCTCAATTTCCATCATTTGGTTACTCAAAACTGCCGGATTTTCACAGTAAACCCTTCAATATCATCCAGGCTAATGGAAAGTTTCTAATCTTGTCTCATGTTTGGCCAGAATTTGATCAGCAGCACGGCACACTTTATTAGAGGATTTAGAAAAAAAATTCAACATCGGAATTACTATAAACGGAAGCAAAATTTTTTGTGGATTATTTATTTTTTTTACCATTTAATTTAAGAGAGATCTTCAAAAAGTTTCTGCACTTTTTTTTAACTATATTAAATATAAAAAAAGTGCGGCAACTTTTTGAAGACCCCTCGTACAATATTACATTTTTTACTTTCATTACATTTATTTTCATGTTCAATATTTTATTAAACACAAGTACAACAATGCACTTCAGAAAGGAATCAAGTATAACAACCAAATTTGCGTCCTGGTTGTTCTGAAGTGTACAGGAACAAATACAATCCTGCAAAAAGGCTTGTCAACCTTGTGAACAGTCATACAGAAGAAAATTTTAGAATGGTGTTAAAGCGGAACTTCACCCAAAAGGAGAAGTTCTACTTGTTTGTTACACCCCCCCCCCCTTTGGCACTTTTGGGGGGGGAGGGCGTTGGTGGTGTTACTTGCTCCCACTTCTGGTTGGATTGTCATGGCGATCTGCGCCGAAGTTCGGCCCCCACTGGGGCACATCACGCGTCCCAAAGGAAGCGGGACCATTCGCAAACTGCAAGACTCTACTGCCAGTTTCCCTTTATGATGCTGGCGCCTGGACCCAAAGCCCATTAAAGAATTGGCTTGAGAGGACAGCGCTGGATCCCTGAACAGGTAAGTGTCCTTATATTAAAAGTCAGCAGCTACAGTAGTTGTATCTGCAGACTTTAAATTTTTTGGGCGCCCTGGAGCTTCTAATAGTGGGTAGTAGCCTGTGTCAGTAATGCTGATCTGGGGGCCTAGCCCATGTAAAGAGATCGCTCAAGGTGTTAAAAGGATGGTAGGAGAATAGAAGTTAGAAGAACAAGAGGAAGGGGAGCTAGGGACGACCAGGGGGAACTCCACTCCAGTGGCCCCATCCAATTTGACCCGAGAACTTAAAGTTCGAGAAGATGGCGGTCAAAGTCACCAGGGAGACAATCGAATATCCAGGGGTCCTAGACCTGTCGTAATTTCGTCATGATGTCCAGCAATGTACTTGAGAGTTTCTCATTATTCAGACCCCATTACATATGGGATCCCTTTCAATAATTTTCTAATAAAGTAAAGACAATTGTAGACATATAGAAGCAATGCACAAGTGCTGCCAGAGCCGTGGTCAGTGGTAGCATAGAGCCATAGCTGAACATTGTAGGAGCCTGTGGACAGATAAATGGGCTGATGGTTAGCAGAAGTCTAGCCAGAGTGCAATATTTGAGCTAATTACAAAAAAGTTTTTTCCCATAGTATTGTTTAAAGGCAAAAAACAAAAGCTCCTGGGAAATGAGACTTCCTGCCATCCTGTATCTATTCACGCAAAATGGATATGGGCACCTGAAAAAGGACACAAACTCTGCAGACCAAATATGAAAAAATGTAATTCAAATACCGTAATTGTAATTTCCTGATGAGCTCCATGACGGCATACAACTGGGTAGATTCCACACAGAAATTACCCCCATGGCTTTCATTCATGACAGCTTGCTTACTTTAGTGATTGGCTACAGCTAATCACTTGGTACGGGCTGCTGTAATTGGCCCAGGCACCATGTGATAGCTGTGGGCCAATCACAGCATAACAATAGTAAGCAAAACTGTCAGAAGAGGAAGCCATTCATGACTGTCTTTTTTTTTTTTTTTCATGTTGTAATCATGTGATTGTTAATAGTGATCACATGATGCTGGGATTAAATACCGCGGTTCAAGGATCATGCTGCAGGGGACACACCAGTGCGAACGTGCTCTGCGACATACCAGTATGCCGCCGAGCCTGTAGCTGCCACCTGCTTGCAGTAAAAGTACTGTGAGCGGGCAACAAGTGGTTAAGTAAACATGTTTTGCCCGGTAGAGATCGCTTGGCAATCCCAACAACCATCTGAATGGCAACGTTTTGAGACCTGGATCAGGAGTAGCGGCGGTGCGATGAGGTTGATCTTGCCCTCAGGCTTCTATAACAGTGGTGTGAACAATTTGTTTCCCTGTAGCAGTGCCAGTACAAGCACCCAGGGCAATGGTGCGCCCCCCTCGACAAAATGTATGAGCATTTTGTGTCAGTAAAAATCCCCTCCCAAAAAAAATTTGAGTTCTAATCTGCACAATTACCCCCAAGCATAAATTCCTTTTGCAAGCCAAAATTTTCCCAACACAAAAATTCCCCCTCTTCCTCTACTCCTGACAGCTTTTAGGTAGGCACTCTCTATGCAGCGACCCCACCCCCCCATCTTATGATACCACAGCGCCCAGGGCAACCGCGCCCACCCCTTGTCCTGGCCCTGCCCTGGAAGATGACCTTTGTCTTTATGAAGCTGAAGGCCTCTCCTTGGAGGAACAATGGGATTTTTGTTCTCATCTTGCAGAAAGAAATGGGAATATAACTAGTCATTGTAATAGATCGGCTGTAGGCTTTCTTCTCTAGGAATCGCCTACCTTCTTTGTAAGGGCCGATCACTGAATAGGGCTAATGGGCTCATAAAACGCTGAATCTGCAGAAATAGAATACGGCTGAACAAAGTGACATGATATATGGAGAGGAAAGTTCAGGCTCTTAGAATATTATATAGTGAGCTGGTATAAAAGAGATGAGAGTGGTCGGGGAGTGCTGAGGAAGAGCATAACCTGTGGAACGTCCTGTCAAAACAGCCCTCTTGTTGGGGGCTGCTCCTCTCTCATTGACTCCTTGCGATCTGCTATATGGCTACCAGGCACAAATCAGATGGAATGTATTGTGTGCATTCCACTGTTCAGAAGCCATGACCCTTAGCTACCACCAAGTTAAAAACAGATCAGTCAGAGGAAGGTGGACACACTACTTTTTAATACCAATAGATGGTGCACCACCCCTTTAGGTACAGTGCAAATAACCCATGGAAGGCGCCCTGCCCGTTTAAGTAAAGTGCAAATCACCCATGGAAGGTGTGCTCCCTCTTTAAGTAAAGTGCACATTACTTTTTAGTAGACGTGTATGTGTCATCCTGACCAGCAATGGGCTTCCCTATTAGACTTTCTAGTGGGCCAAAGTGATGGACTTTGTGGTGGCTGACCATGCCCATAATGCAGGTGGGTGTCCATGTAGCTGGTGTTGCCTATGGTGGTACCAAGGAATAGAAAGGAACATCCTCAGGATATGGGGAATTATACATTTATGAGTAAATGGTCCTATGGGGTAGTCATGAGGACTAAAGAGCTTCCAAAACAGGTCCTAGAGGATCACCACCGCTACCAATCACAATTAGGTTATAACAAAAAACAAGCCTGAACATTGACCCTGGGGGTGACGTATCACAGAAAATGGCACCACCTTGGAAATGCCAAAAATGAATTCTGCACCTTTTATTTTTCACTCATAGAAATGTCTTTTGGTGTTATTTTTATGTTTTTGTTTTTTTTTTTCAAACACTTTCTTTTGTAATTTCCATACAGACAGGAATGCAACAACATAGCAACGCAATAAACAGAACAGGATTCCTCTCTACTATAGGACACTGCTTTCCCCGTATGGAGTAGTACTCGTATGCAACGGAGGAGGTGCTTTTTTATGTTATTTAAATTCGGTATTCAGCAGTTTCAGTACGTGAGTGAAAAAAAAAAATCCTGACATATCACAATATATTTATCACCAGGATCATTTTTTAGAGAAGTTCCACCTGTTCCTGATGTCACCAGTCTGCTGCAGGCAGGAGGAAGCATTTCCCCAGTCTCTCCTCCCTCCAGTGATCAGACTGCAGATTGTAACTGTAGAAGGCAGGAGGAAGCATTTCCTCAGCCTCCCCTCCCCCAGCGATTAGAGGAGGCTGAACAATGTCACAATCTCAACCTCAGCCAATCAGAGGAAGTCTTGTATTCATTCATTAAAAATACAAAGCTTCGTGTGAATGGCTGAGCTCAATTTTGTTCCAGGAACAAAAAGGAAAGTCCCCGTGCCGCTGCCAGATCACAGCAGCCATCTTGCATTTGCAATGGTAATAGTCTGTCTCGGCCAGCTTGGCCCACACAAATGATTCAAAATGAAATGAAACCTGCAGTTAGGCTAAAACCACATAAATGAGAAGAGGTTGGCAGCATTCACATTCAGGATTCAAGAAGTAGTCTGAAGCTTGCCGCAGCACATGAAAGGGGCGTTAGCTGAGGTTTGTTTTAAAGCCACACCCCTGGCTTCTGGAATTCAATATTCTGCAATACAACGCAGGACCCCTAATACTGCTGTGAGACATTCTGCAGTGTTATAACCAGGAATAACAATGCATTCAGTTGGGATTTTATGTCACTGACCTGCAATAATCTTCAATTTGCAAATATTTTTGGAAAATTCACGTTTTTTTTTTTTATCCAAAGGACTGAAAAGTCTTAATTGTAGAAGTATTCACCCCCTTCACTGTGAAACCCCAACGTTGTGTGTTCCCGCAAGTAATGCTCCTGTTTCTGGAAGGCCTCAGAGTTGGCTGGAGAGCAGAACTGTACAAAGTCACAAGGACTAAGGAGCTTCAAAAATGGGTCGCGTAGGACCACCAATCACAGTTGGGTTACAACAAAAGACAAACCTGAACATTGACCACCCCCCTGAACACTCCTTTATTATGAATGGAAAGAATGTGGCAGAACTGTAACCACCTACAGAAGACCTTCCACCAAAACCAAGGAAGTGGGTAAGGGGGACAACCAGAACCAACCAAGATGAAACCCAAAATGAGCTGAGTACAAAAAGCCGGGCTTTATAAAAAGTGGTGAAGAAAGAAACATTTTCTGAAAAACGTTCATATCAGATCCTGAATGTGTTTCAAGCTCAGGAGGCCAAAATGCAACATTTTGAACTTTGAGCATAATGCTGGGGTGGTGAGAAAACACCTATTCCGCCTTCAAAATCCATCCCCATCACTATCCTTTATATTCCATCCCTAAACTTGGGGCTGATGGCATAATGCTGTGAGGATGAGTTTCTATGGCAGGGGCTGGAAAATGGTCAGGAATGAGGGCGACACAAATGAAGCCAAAAACAGGGCAATTCTAGAGGGCCGAATCTGGGGTGTAGGGTCACCTTGCAGCAGTACAGTGACCTTAAGCACATTCAAAGGTGCACCAGATTGCCTAAATCAGCCTTTTTCAAACTTCTTACCCCCAGAGGAACCCCTAAAGTAGGTCTCAGGGAAACCCTCCTTAAACCAATTTATTGGGGGTCAAATGCCCCTTTAACTCAGTAATCAATACGAGAAGGCCACCTTTAACAGACAATTGAGACGTCAATCACCCACATCTTAAGGAACTCATACAACCTCTGGAGGAACCTTCGGATTCCAATAAAGTGTTTGTTTACCCAAAAAAAAATTAAATCCTGTTCCCTTAACACGTGTCATTTGGCCCCCTGCATCACCTGAAATACCTGGCTGATCCTGCCAGTTTCTACCCTCCCCTCTCTGTGCTGACTCCCATGTATCAGGGCTACAGAGCCCTGACACTGGAGTCAGCATACGTGTCTCTGTCATCCGCAGCCTGCTCTGTCTCCTGTGTGCTCTCTTCCCCCCTCTCCTCTTTGTCTCACAGCTCCTCGATCCTCAATGCCTGCTCTAAAAAAACCTTTTTATTTTATATAGGTCGCTCTGACATAGAATAGTAAGCTCCCCGGTGCATGTCATTTCTAAAAATTGTGCGGTATAATAGCTTACTTCAGAGCATCGTTCGGTGCTCATGTGACTGCCTGCCGATCTCCTCTCCTCGGCTTACGTCAGCAGGGGTTTCCCAGCACCTCCCCCTGCAGCTATCAGATCAGGACAGGAGACCGGTGGACAGTCAGCTGAGCGCCGAAATGGCGCTCTGAAGAAAGCTATTATACAGCATATTTTTGGAAATGACATGCACTGGGGAGCTTACTGTTCTATAACAGGGGGAACTATAGAAGAAAATTGTTTTCCTTAACCACTTAAGCCCCGGACCATTTGGCTGGCCAAAGACCAGAGCACTTTTTGCGATTTGGCACTGCGTCGTTTTAACTGACAATTGCGTGGACGTGCGACGTGGCTCCCAAACAAAATTGACGTCCTTTTTTCCCCACAAATAGAACTTTCTTTTGGTGGTATTTGATCACTGCTGCGTTTTTGAAAAAAACGCATTATTTTTTGCTATAATAAATATCCCCAAAAAATATATATAAAAATGTTTTTTTTTCCTCAGTTTAAGCAGATACATATTCTACATATTTTTTTGTAAAAAAAAATCGCAATAAGTGTTTGGTTTGCGCAAAAGTTATAGCGTCTACAAAATAGGGTATAGTTTTATGGCATCTTAATTAATAATATTTTTTTTTACTAGTAACAGCGGTGATCGATTTTTTTTATCCTGACTGTGACATTATGGCGGACAGATTGGACACTTTTGGCGCTATTTTGGGACCATTCACATTTATACAGCGATCAGTGCGATTAAAAATGCATTGATTGCTGTGTAAATGTGACTGGCAGTGAAGGGGTTAGCCACTAGGTGGCGCTGTAGGGGTTAAGTGTGTCCTAGGGAGTGATTCTAACCATGGGGGGAGGGGCTGTATGTGACACGACACTGATCACCACTCCTGATCACAGGGAGCTGTGATCAGTGTCAGTGTTATTAGGCAGAACGGGAAAATGCTTGTTTACATCAGCATTGAGTCCGCGGGATCCGCGATCATACTCGCGGGCTCGCACCAGATGACACGGCGGCAAATTTAAAGGGACGTACTTGTACGCCCATTTGCCTGTCCGTGCCATTGTGTCAACGTATATGTACATGCGGTGGTCGGCAAGCGGCTAACAAACGCTTTAAATCGTGACTGAGAATAGCTTACCTGAGCCAATAACTAGAATATGTTAGAATGGTTCAGGCAACGCACAGATCTCCATCTGTTCCTACACTTGTGTTTCCACCCTGATGAAGCCAGGAAGACTAAATGTTTACTTCTCCAGTGCAAAGACTGATGTGACTGTGGGGGGACATCACTCACTCCACCCCTCAGTGTTTCCTGTCCTCCAGCCACACTTCTGCCATGCCGAGGAAGAGCCGTTGGCACAACCATACACGCTGGTCCAGCACCCTCCACTACTTTAGGAGAAACAATAGGTGCAGACACCGACTTGACCACCACACTTTCTGACACTGACTGGGGAACCACAGACGGGGGGGGGGGGACACTGACATCACAGCCGGCCTCACAGACACAGATTCTGACGGGACAGACACACTAGGATCCCCTGGTACAGCCTCCTCCAACCCAGACTCTTCCCTATCCAGATGGAAGAATTTCTCCACTAGCTCAGGCTTATTGTGCAAAGCCTCAGGGCACTGGCTATAAGGTGGTATATGTTACATTTCCTCGCCAGATGCCTCAGTTCCTGACACAAAGAACACTTCTGTTCTGTACATGAAGAGGAGAAATGTCCCATGGCTCCACATTTATTGGCACAGATTGACCAGGGTAGAAGATGGTAATCCTATCTCTACCAATAAAGGCAGAGGATGGCAAATGCTTGACCACATTCCCACACACTCTCAACCTCATTGACACCAACCACCCACTCGTCCATGTTCATCTATCATCCATAATCTTTTTTAGGGGGCGCAAAGTTTCACCAAACCTCAACCAGATCCATAAATCCTCGGAAGGTATAGACTTATTCCTTGTCAGGATAGTGGCATTCTTTATCAAAGGCTGTCGTGAGATTTCCCTGGGGACAAGCCCCTTCCAGTCCGGCTGACCCCTATACGCATGCTCAAACCGCTCCCAAAACAGATCTAGTGACTGGACGCACAAATGACAAATCGTATTCATAGGAACCAGCCGGACTGATAAGAGCATAAATATCCTCCGCCTAAATCCCATAGCTAGGATCTTATCCCCAACTACCCACCTGATAGGTGAAATACCTCCTCCTTCCCACCTGAGCTATACCACATTCCTACGTTTAATGGAAGAAGGTGCGTTTGGTCAAAGTCCCACAACTAGTTCCCTTCCACCAGCAGCATGACTTTGTCTCGACACAACTGGGACAGATGACACATTAACCACTTGAGCCCCGGACCATTATGCTGCCTAAGGACCAGAGGTCTTTTTCCAATTTGGCACTGCGTCGCTTTAACTGCTAATTGCGCGGTCATGCAATGCTGTACCCAAACTAAATTTGCGTCCTTTTCTTCGCACAAATAGAGCTTTCTTTTGATGGTATTTGATCACCTCTGCAGTTTTTATTTTTTGCGCTATAAACGGAAAAAGACCGAAAATTTTGAAAAAAAATGATATTTTCTACTTTTTGTTATAAAAAAAATCAGATAAACTAAATTTTAGTCATACATTTACGCCAAAATGTATTCGGCCACGTCTTTGGTAAAAAAAATGTCAATAAGCGTATATTTATTGGTTTGCGCAAAAGTTATAGCGTCTACAAACTAGGGTACATTTTCTGTAATTTACACAGCTTTTAGTTTATGACTGCCTATGTCATTTCTTGAGGTGCTAAAATGGCAGAGCAGTACAAAACCCCCCCAAATGACCCCATTTTGGAAAGTAGACACCCCAAGGAAATTGCTGAGAGGCATGTTGAGCCCATTGAATATTTATTTTTTTTGTCCAAAGTGATTGAATAATGACAAAAAAAAAAAAAAATATTTACAAAAAGTTGTCACTAAATGATATATTGCTCACACAGGCCATGGGCCTATGTGGAATTGCACCCCAAAATACATTCAGCTGCTTCTCCTGAGTATGGGGATACCACATGTGTGGGACTTTTTGGGAGCCTAGCCGCGTACGGGGCCCCGAAAACCAAGCACCGCCTTCAGGATTTCTAAGGGTGTAAATTTTTGATTTCACTCTTCACTGCCTATCACAGTTTCGGAGGCCATGGAATGCCCAGGTGGCACAAAACCCCCCCAAATGACCCCATTTTGGAAAGTAGACACCCCAAGCTATTTGCTGAGAGGCATGGTGAGTATTTTGCAGCTCTCATTTGTTTTTGAAAATGAAGAAAGACAAGAAAAAACATTTTTTTTTTTCTTTTTTCAATTTTCAAAACTTTGTGACAAAAAGTGAGGTCTGCAAAATACTCACTATACCTCTCAGCAAATAGCTTTGGGTGTCTACTTTCCAAAATTTGGTCATTTGGGGGGGTTTGTGCCATCTGGGCATTCCATGGCCTCCGAAACTGTGATAGGCAGTGAAGAGTGAAATCAAAAATTTACGCCCTTAGAAAGCCTGAAGGCGGTGCTTGGTTTTCGGGGTCCCGTACGTGGCTAGGCTCCCAAAAAGTCTCACATGTGGTATCCCCGTACTCAGGAGAAGCATCAGAATGTATTTTGGGGTGTAATTTCACATATTCCCATGGCATGTTTGAGCAATATATCATTTAGTGACAACTTTGTGCAAAAAAAAAAAAAATTTGTCTCTTTCCCGCAACTTGTGTCGCAATATAAAATATTCCATGGACTCGACATGCCTCTTAGCAAATAGCTTGGGGTGTCTACTTTCCAAAATGGGGTCATTTGGGGGGGGTTTGAACTGTCCTGGCATTTTATGCACAACATTTAGAAGCTTATGTCACACATCACCCACTCTTCTAACCACTTGAATACAAAGCCCTTTCTGACACTTATTGTTTACATGCAAAAGTTTTTTTTTTTTGCAAAAAAATTACTTTGAACCCCCAAACATTATATATTTTTTTTTTAAAGCAAATGCCCTACAGATTAAAATGGTGGGTGTTTCATTTTTTTTTCCACATAGTATTTGCGCAGCGATTTTTTCAAACGCATTTTTTGGGGAAAAAACACACTTTTTTAAATTTTAATGCACTAAAACACACTATATTGCCCAAATGTTTGATGAAATAAAAAAGATGATCTTAGGCCGAGTACATGGATACCAAACATGACATGCTTTAAAATTGCGCACAAACGTGCAGTGGCAACAAAATAAATACATTTTTAAAAGCCTTTACAGGTTACCACTTTAGATTTACAGAGGAGGTCTACTGCAAAAATCACTGCCCTCGATCTGACCTTCGCGGTGATACCTCACATGCATGGTGCAATTGCTGTTTACGTTTGACGACAGACCGCTGCTTGCGTTCGCCTTAGCGCGAGAGCAGGGGGCAACGGGTGCTTTTTTTTTTTTTTTTTTCTTTATTATTTTTTTGCTTTTTTATCTTATTTTTAAACTGTTCCTTTCATTTTTTGAATGTAAATATCCCCTATCATAGCAATAGGTAGTGACAGGTACTCTTTTTTTTGAAAAAATTGGGGTCTATTAGACCCTAGATCTCTCCTCTGCCCTCAAAGCATCTGACGACACCAAGATCGGTGTGATAAAATGCTTCCCCAATTTCCCAATGGCGCTATTTACATCCGGCGAAATCTAAGTCATAAAATGCTCGTAGCTTCCGGTTTCTTAGGCCATAGAGATGTTTGGAGCCACTCTGGTCTCTGATCAGCTCTATGGTCAGCTGGCTGAATCACCGGCTGCATTCTCAGGTTCCCTGTTGAGACAGGAGAGCCAGAGAAAAACACGGAAGACGGTGGGGGAGGGGGGGCATTCCCTCCCACGGCTTGTAAAAGCAGTCTAGAGGCTAATTAGCCACTAGGATTGCTTTTACATGAAAGCCGACCGCTGGCTGAAAAGAATGATACCAAGATGATACCTAAACCTGCAGGCATCATTCTGGTATAACCACTCAAAGTCGTGAATGGCGTACCTGAAGACAAAAAAATGGTTAACAATAAAGCACAGTAAACGGTAAAGTATAAAAAATTGCATAACTGAAAAGCAAACATGATAAAACATAATAACAATAAAACATTGCAGAATAGAATACAGTAAAAAAGAGCAGAACAATAGAGAGAGAGAACAATGAAATGACAACAATTTTTTTTTATTTTATATATTTTTTTTTTTTTTTTTTACACTTTTTTTGTAACTAACTTTTATAACTGTAACCGGTTCCAGGTTCGGGTCTCTCAAAATGCGATGGCATCTTGGGAGACCCTGTGAAAGTGTGCCTACTCTGTGCAATGCTGTACCCTACGCTAATACTCAACTAGTGAATGGTAGCGTTCAAAACATTCACCAATGCAAAGACCAGGATTGTCAGGACAGGAGGGACAATAATAGCGGGTGTCACGCCTATATCCGCGCTTGCTGCAGACACGACATCTTTTTTTGGGGGGTTCGTTGGGTAGGGGTACTCGGGAGGACATAAAGAAAATGCCTCTCATGCAGCCGACTGCATTTGGTGGGGGATGTGAATGGGGGAAGTACGGGCGCTGCAGAAATGGTGGGTTCCCAATTAGGATTGGCGAATGCAGCAGGAAGGGCACTATGGGCACGACGGGCCTGTGTTTGTCTTTTTGGTGGCAGTGGGACACTACTTGTGCTTGCCACCTCACCAGCTTGAACTGCACTTATGGGACTCGCCACGTCACCAAGTGTTACTGCAGTGCTGGTTTGACCACGACCGGGGTGTACTAGGCCGCTGGTGCTTGCCAGTTCACCAAAACGCTACAAAAAAAAACTGTTAGCGATCGCAGGGATCAGGCCTGACTCTGCGAACGCTGCAGTTATGCATTTAGTGTTTTGTAAGTGTCAGTGATCGATCGATACTGCACTTGGGTGGGCTGGGCTGGGCTGGGCTGGGCCGGGCGGAGGGGCAAAACGCAGGTGCTAGCAGGTATCTGGGCTGATCCCGCTAACACTGCGTTTTTGGGAACCCTAAACTGCTGGGGACGCTATTATAGATCTGATTGGATCAGATATTGATCCGATCAGATACTATACCACTAAGGGAGGTGTATGCTGCGTGCGTGGGTGTTAGCGGTACTGGCGCTAATCTGATGCTAATTGGGGCGACGCATATCACCGGCGGGCGATCAGGGGGCTAAACCTTTATTCGGTAATAAACGGCGGGTGCCCTGACACTATATAAAATAAACGAACTAACCAGCGTCAACTGTAACAGTTATACGGTGATCAGTGGTGAAAGGGTTAACTAGGGGGCAATCAAGGGGTTAAAACATTTATTCGGTAGTATATGGGGGTCCCTGTCACTATAAAATGCTGACGGCGAACCTAAATATTTACGTCCCTAACTAGCGTCACCAGCGACACTAATACAGCGATCAGAAAAATGACGGGGGGTGATCAAGGGGTTAAAACTTTATTAGGGGGTTTTAGGGGGGTATCCTAGACCTACAGGGGGCTAATACTAACTGCCCCAACACTGTAACTCTCACAAACTGACACCAATACAGTAATCAGAAAAAAAAAACTTGCTTGGTGTCAGTTTGTGACAGGGGGGGTGATCGGGGGGGGGATCGGGGTGTTTTGTGTGCCTGGCATATTCTACTGTGTTTTGTAGTGTGTTTTCACTCACATTGATGTCTTCTCCCCTCGGCGCCGGAACGGAAACTACCGAGCCGAGGAGAGATGACATTATTTCCTTTGCTGCTGTTTAGCATACAGCAGCAAAGGAATGTTCCCATTGGCCGGTGGCGATCGCGAGGGGGGGGCCACGAACGGATGGCCTCCCCCTCACCTCCGATCGCCGGGGAACAAAAGACGACCGCCTCGGGCACTGGGGGGGGTCCGATCGGACCCCCCACCCGTGGAAGGCAAATCACGTACATGTACGTGATTTTGCCTGTCCGTGCCACCTTGCCGACGTACATCGGCGTGAGGCGGTCGTCAAGTGGTTAACTGGCTGCATAGGAACATCTGCAATCAGGTTTGGTAAATTACCCACCACTTGATCCTCCCTTCTCCCCTCCAGCACAACAGTCCTGCTTACCATAGTCCCAGAAGTACCACAGTTATTAGAAGTCCCGTTATCAAGTAAAGTTGTCAGAAACCATGAACCAGACCGAGACAGAAGTACAGTAAAATCACACTTGTTTATTAATAAAAAGGTAAATAGAGTAAGCATAGTCAAAGCATAGCCAGAGTTCAGTAAACGGATCGGGTAGTCAGCCAAGCCAGAGTTCAGTAATCAGCCAGGCCAGAAGTCAGGGATCCAAGTAGAGGAACAGCAAGCAGGATAAGGAGCCAGAAGGGATGTCAGCAAAGCCAGTCTTTAAACAGGAATGCAGGAGATGGTTTCTTGTGATGTGACCAAGGCGAAGGCAGGAATGAAGTGAGCTGGAGATCTTTAAGTAGGCGGGACTGACAAGCAGATCCACAACAGCTGGTTAACTGTGGAGAGAGATGAGAGCTGGCAATTAGCCGACAGCTGAGCGACCAGCTCAGAGAAGGAAAGGCTGAGCCAGCACTGACAGTACCCCCCTCCTCAACGACCCTTCCCCCTCAGAGGACCACCGGACTTGAGGGGAAACCATCTATGGAAATCACAGAAGAGGGCAGGAGCATGTACATCCGAGGATGAGACCCAGGAGCGTTCCTCCAGACCGTACCCCTTCCAATGCACCAGGTACTGTATGCGCACATGGAACCTACAGGAGTCAACAATGGATTGTACCTCATACTCTTCATGGTTCTCAACCTGTATAGGGTGAGGACGTGGCACCGAGGTGGTAAAGCGGTTGCAGACCAACGGTTTCAATAAGAAGACATGAAACACATTTCAGATGCGCATACTAGGAGGTAGGTCCAAAGCGTAAGCCATTGGGTTAATCCTGCTAGGGATACGGAAAGGCCCAATAAACCGAGGTGCGAACTTCAGTTAGGGAACACTAAGTTGAAGGTTGCGAGATGACAGCCAGACCCTGTCCCCAACCTGGTAGGAAGCATGGAGTCTGTAACTATCATTAGCATGACACAAAGCCTCCTGGACTTGGGCTCAAGTGGAATGAAGACCATGGAGATGCTCCTCTAGCGCAGGAATACTCTGCAAAACAAACGAGTCAGGCAACATGGAAGGTTGGAAACCATAATTCGCCATAAACGGAGACAATCGGGAAGCAGAATTCAAGGCACTCTTGTGAGCAAACTCTGCCCATGGTAATAGGTCTGACCAGTTGTTGTGATGGTCAGAAATATAGAAACGTAGGAATTGCTCCAAGGACTGATTGGCTCGTCTATTAGACTGCGGGTGATACGCAGAGGAGAAAGCAAACTGAATTCCCAGCTGTGCACAAAAGGCTCGCCAGAACCAGGACACAAACTGACTACCCCTATCCAAGACAATCACCTTGGGTAGCCCATGTAAGCGAAAGATCTCCCGAGCAAAAATGGAAGCCAGTTCCTTAGAAGTGGGCAACTTCGATTAGAGCCTGTATCATGATAGATGACTTAGCCTAAGAAAGGGTGACCGAAGCCAGGGGCTTATCCTTCTGGATAACTGGGAACGACACAACAGCACCTAAGGTCTGTCCATGACAGGACCTCAAGGTTCGGGTGTTCCCTGGACGGGTAAGACAAGAATTCAAAAAGTGACCTGCCTGGCCACAATAAAGGCACAATCTCTCCCTCCTCCTAAAGGTTCTCTCATCCGCAGAGTGACGCGTGAAGCCCAAGTGCATGGGTTCATCTTCACTGACCGACTCTGTACCAGGAGGCATGGGAGGTGAGGGAGGCACGGGTGGGACTGCAAAGCTCAGAGGCAAATGTACAGGAGGCTTCCGCAAGCGCTCCTTAAAAGAAAGTCTTTCTCTGAGTCTGGAGTCAATGAGAGTGGCAAACGAGATCAAGCTCTCCAGCTCAGTGAGTATATCTCGGGCTGCTATCTCATCCTTGATGGAATCCAAGAGACCATGAGAAAAAGCAGCCACAAGAGCCTCATTGTTCCAAGCAACCTCTGCTACCAGAGTATGGAACTCAATGGTGTAGTCGGCAACAGTTCTCGTATTCTGTTTGATGGACATGAGGCACTTGGCAGCAGAAGCAGAGCGTGCGGGGACATCAAATACCCTTTTAAAGGAGGCCACAAACTCAGGGTAACTCAAGACAACAGGTTTTTGTGTCTCCCATAGAGGGTTAGCCCAGGCCAAGGCTCTCTCAGAAACCAAATATATCATGAACCCTACTTTGCTTCTGTCCGTGGGAAATGCCTGGGGCAGCATCTCAAAGTATATCTCAACTTGGTTGAGAAACCCTCTGCATTGAACTGGATCACCCCCAAATCGCTGGGGAAGCGGGGTGGAACCAGACATACCTCTTATAGGGGTAATACTCAAGGCGGATGTCTGCACAGAGACTGGCGCAGCAGCTGGGACGGCCTGCAACTCAGGTTGTACCGGAGCAGCCACAGTGGGGGATTCCAGGTGAGCCGTGCGACTCGGGAGCGTTTGTAACGCCATGGCAAACTGATCCATGCAGTGATCTTGCTCATCCAATCTGGAAAAAATGTTACCAACAAGTGGATTGACTGTATCTTCTGAATTCATGGCCTTCGCCTACTGTCATAAATAGGGGTGCAACGGATCAAAAAACTCACGGTTCGGATCGTTCCTCGGATCAGGAGTCACGGTTCGGATCATTTTCGGATCCACAAAAAAAAAATCTCCCCCACAGTAATATCCACAATCTCCCTATTGGCAGAGTATTGGCGGGTATATTGGCAGGGTATTGGGTATATTGGCAGGGTATTGACAGAGTATTGGCAGGGTATTGGCAGAGTATTGGCAGGGCATTGCAGAGTATTGGCAGGGCATTGCAGAGTACTGGCACTGCTGCCATCTGATCTCTCCCCTCCACTGTACAGATCAGTACACAGAGGGGAGAGAGAGGAACCGGCGTCATGACATGACGCCGGTTTGTTACAAGTGATCGCTCCGTCATTCGACGTGCTAAACGGCCACCGGGTGTACCAAGATGGCCGCCGCTCCGGAGCTAGGCCAAAGCCGCGGCCTTTCCTATGGCTGAGGCCACAGAGGTGTCCCGTACGGATCAACCTCCGCGGATCGGATCACGGATCAATGACGATCCGTTGCACCCCTAGTCATAAACCATGAACCAGACCCAGACAGAAGTACAGTAAAATCACACTTGTTTATTGATAAAAATAAAAAGGTAAATAGAGTAAGCGTAGTCAAAGCATGGCCAGAGTTCAGTAACCAGATCGGGTAATCGGCCAGGCCAGAAGTCAGGGATCCAAGTAGAGGAACAGCAAGCAGGATAAGGAGCCAGAAGGGATGTCAGCAAAGCGAGTCTTTAAACGGGAATGCAGGAGATGGTTTCTTGTGATGTGGCCAAGGCGAAGGCAGGAATGAAGTGAGCTGGAGATCTGTAAGTAGGCGGAACTGACAAGCAGATCCACAACAGCTGGTTAACTGTAGAGAGAGATAAGAGCTGGCAATTAGCCGACAGCTGAGCGGCCAGCTCAGAGAAGGAAGGGCTGAGCCCAGCCCTGACAAAAGTCTTCTGTTTAGAAAAAGCACCAGCTGTTTCAACGTTCATATGGCACTCCTGCTCTGCAGTTTCAATGTTCATGCAGCATTCCTGCTCTGCAGTCTTAGTGTCTGTGTGGGACTCCTTCTGGCAGCCAGCAGAAACTTTTCTGTCTGGATACACGCGATCTCCTGCTGCATTCCCTTCCGATTGGAAGGATCTGTTGGCAGGTTCAATCTCTTTCTTTGTAGCAGCAATCACAGGAAAGTCCTCCACGCACACACAGATTTTCAGCAAGCAATCCTTTACCAAGATCATCATCTGATGAGTCGGTGCCACTCAAGGGAGGTTCAATTTCTGTAACAATTTCTGTCCGCCATTTTCCTCAACCTCCTCCTGAGATGACCCAGGCTGCTGGGGAGGGAGGGGGCAAATATTGACTCGGACAAAACAGATCCTGATATGGGTAGTACTGGGGCCACCATGTGAAGCCACTTCCTTACCCACCATCCATACTGTCGCTGTTGCTGTGGTATCCACCTTCTGGCTGGTACTGGCATAGGCACTTTCCTTCATCTGTTGGAATCTCTCCTCATTCCCATACTTCTCCTTGAACATACCGCTGCTTTGCTTCAGAGGTAAACAACTTCTCCTGCTTTTACAATGCGTCCTCCAGAGACTTCAACTTGGATTCTTCCCTCTTACTGCATCCAGACTTACAATGCAGGGATTTCTTTTTCCTGAAATCTGCTTTCAGGACAGCAAGCTTCTGTTTCTCCTTAGTAATACGGCAAAGTCTATTCACCACTCTGTCCTAAAAGGCTGATAAGGACTCCCCTTGCATAGGGACAAGCCCAAGATCCATTGCAGTTTGAGCACATGGTAAAGGCCTCAATGCCTCTGGAGAGCATGCTTGCTGCTTCTCCCAGCTTAGACCAAAGCAGAGAGCCAGCAGCACCTTGCAGAACAGTTCCACCTGGTGGAGAGACTGATGTGACTGGCTCAGTGATCTTTGTACAGCACTGTGGTATATGCCAGAGCTATATAAATGTATAAAAATAATAATAGTGTGTGACTGTGGGGGAGGGGACATTAGAGTGTAAGCTCCTCTGGTATAGAGACTGATGTGACTGACTCAGTGTTCTCTGTATGGATTTAAGAGACTGACAAGGACCAAACTGTAATGTCTAGATGACTGGTTCAAAGCAACTCCAAAACCGCAGCTCTTGTGGGATGTTCTCAGTCTGCAGTGGTCAGGACTGACTGAAAGTGGTCAAAGGAAGGAGAACTGGTGACAGGGTCATTGGTTGCCAAGGCTCGTTGCTGGAGTTGGTGGGGGGGAGGCTCATTGATGCAGGTGGGGAAGGGTAAGGCTCATTGATGGAGGTGGGGGAGGGGAAGGTTCATTGATGGCGGTGGGGGAGGGGAAGGCTCATTAATGGACGTGGGGGAGGGGAAGGCTCATTGGTGGAGGTGGGGGAGGGGAAGGCTCACTGATGGAGGTGGGGAGGGGACAGCTCATTGAGGTGGGAAGGGGGCGAATCATTGACGGAGGTGGGGAGGGGAAGGCTCCATGATGGAGGTGGGTTAAGGGAAGGCTCATTGATTGAGGTGGGGAGGGAAGACTCATTGATGGAGGTGGGAAGGGAAGGCTCATTGATGGAGGTGGGGGAGGGAAGGCTCATTGATCGAGGTGGGGGAAGGGAAGGCTCATTGATGGAGGTGGGGGAAGGGAAGGCTCTTTGATGGAGGTAGGGGAAGGGAAGGTTCTTTGGTGGAGGTGGGGGAAGGAAAGGCTCATTGATGGAGGAAGGGGGGCTTATTGATGGAGGTGGGGGAGGGGAAGGCTCGTTGATGGAGGTGGGGGGAGGCTCATTGATGGATATGGGGGAGGTTAAGGCTCATTGATGGAGATGGGGGTGGGGCAGCGGAAGGCTCTTTAATGGAGGTGGGGGATGGGAAGGCTCTTTGGTGGTAGTGGGGGAGGGGCAGACTCTTTGATGGTGGTGGGGGAGGGGAAGGCTCAGTGATGGAGGTGGGGGAGGGGAAGACTCACTGATGGAGGTGGGGGGGGAGGCTCATTGATGGAGGTGGAAGAAAAAAAGGCTCTTTGTTGGGGTTTGGCTCTTTGATGGAGGTGGGGGAGGGGAAGGCTCATTGATGGAGGAGGGGGGCTCATTGATGGAGGTGCGGGAGGGGGAGGCTCATTGATGGATATGGGGGAGGGGAAGGCTCTTTGATGGAGGTGGGGGTGGGGAAGGCTCTTTGGTGGTGGGGGAGGGGAAGGCTCATTGATGAAGGTGGGGGAAGGGAAGGCTCATTGATGAAGGTGGGGGAAGGGAAGGCTCTTTGATGAAGGTGGGGGGGTTCTTTGGAGGTGAGGACGGAAGGCTCGTTGATGGAGGCAGGGAGGGTTTGGCTCTTTGATGGTGGGGGAGGGGAAGGCTCTTTGATTGAGGTGGGGGAAGGGAAGGCTCATTGATGGAGGTGTTGTGGCCAAGGCTCATTGATGGAGGTGGGGGAGGGGAAGGCTCATTGATGGAGGTGGGGGAGGGGAAGGCTCATTGATGGAGGTGGGGGGAGGGGAAGGCTCACTGATGAAGGTGGGGGAGGGGAGGCACATTGGTGGAGGTGGGGGAGGGGAGGCACATTGGTGGAGGTGGGGAGGGGAGGCACATTGGTGGAGGTGGGGAGGGGAGGCTCATTGGTGGACGTGGGGAGGTACATTGGTGGAGATGGGGGAGGGGAAGGCTCTTTGATGAAGGTGGGGGGGAAGGCAGATTGATGGAGGTGGGGGAAGGGGAGCTGAGGCACATTGATGGAGGTGGGGGAGGGGAGATGAGGCTCATTGATGGAGGTGGGGGAGGGGAGATGAGGCTTATTGATGGAGGTGGGGGAGGGGAGATGAGGCTCATTGATAGAGGTGGGGGGAGTGAAGGTTGGCCCGTGTAGTCCTATCCAATAGAAGAGCTACTGGAGTTCAGATTGCTGATAAAGTGAATGCCTGTTCTGATAGAAAGGTGTCAGAACATGCAGAGCATCGCAGTGCATTGTGTATAGGGGTGCATAGTCGCAGACTGGTCAGGGTGTCCATGCTGACCTGTGTCCACGGCGAAAAGCACCTACAATGGTCATGTGAGCATCAGAACTGGAGCATGGAACAATGGAAGAAGGTGGCCTGGTCTGATGAGTTCAAGAATGGCTTGAGGAACACGAGTTTCAGGTGTTGACTTGGCCTCCACATTATCCAGAATCCAATCGAGCATCTGTGGCATGTGCTCTAAAAACACATCTGATCCATGGAAGCCCCACCCCCAACTTACAGGACTTGCAGGACCTTCTACTGACGGCTTGGTGCCAGATACCGCAGTGTACCTTCAGTGATCTAGTGGAGTCCACGCCTGGACGGATTATGGTGGGTGGTCACAATCTTATAGCTGGTCGGTGTATAGCGGTGGATGGTCCTCTCATTTAAAATAAATGGTACAGAGCACGGTAGAAGACTGATGACATCTTGTGGCAAAAAGAGAGTACTGCAGGGGACAGCTCTGCCCTAAAGATGATTGTATGCAAGGATTGGGCACAATTTTGGGGGAAAGATCCTCACGTTCATGTAATTGAATAATAAGACCTGCCAGGAAGAGTTCTCCAGTATTTGAAGAATTATTAAAGGTTATCTGAACCCAAGAACAATAATGTCATATTGCAGCATACCGGTCACTAAAGCTATGGTGACTGCATTCATTTTTTCACCCGGCGATCCTGCCAGTAGCACACCTGTCCTAGAGTGACAACACTCACTGTACTGTGTGAAGAATAAGCTGCGTCCCTGATTTGGACTATAAATGCCCTCCCTCCCTTGATCTCCATTGCATAGTTCTGTAGTCCACAGAATGTAGACTAGACAGGAAAGCTGATAAGGTGTGAGATGATTGTTCAGGGATCAGGTCGTTGCAAGGACACTGGATTTCTATCAGGATCAACAGGAATGTTCTGCATGTGCAGAAAATGTCTGGAAAGGGAAAATGAATGCAGCCACCCCCCCCCCCCATTACTATGTAATACATTTTATGTTCTTGGGTTTGGGTCCACTTAGTAGATTCCGCTATAATATCCGTAAATTGTGTTCTGTCTATGTTGATGTCACACTCCTGCTGGTATTCATGACTCTGTACACGAGATCATTTTTTACACGCAGTTTTCGCGTGTTCCTTCTTCGCTGACCGCCACCTTGACCACTTGCAGGAAAATTTTATTCTTGAGCAACATTTACAGAATTTTTTATGTTCATACTATTAATACTAATATTTTTAAACTGTCCCTTCAATATTCTTTCATCTGCATTTATTATCAGTTCTACAACCAGGGCCAAGCCGAGGAAGAGGAAGAATCTTGCCTCTATACAGTTGTGCTCATAAGTTTACATACCCCGACAGAATTTATGATTTCTTGGCCATTTTTCAGAGAATATGAAGGACAACACAAAAACTTTTCTTTCACTCGTGGTTAGTGTTTGAAGACATTTATTATCATATAACTGTGTTTACTCTTTTTAAATCATAATCACAACAGAAACTAACCAAATGACCCTGATCAAAAGTTTACATACCCTGGTGATTTTGGCCTGATAACATGCACATAAGTTGACACAAAGGGGTTTGAATGGCTATTAAAGGTAACCATCCTCACCTGTGATCTGTTTGCTTGTAATTAGTGTGTGTGTATAAAAGGTCAACAAGTTTCTGGACTCCTGACAGACCCTTGCATCTTTCATCCAGTGCTGCACTGACGTTTCTGGATTCTGAGTCATGGGGAAAGTAAAAAGAATTGTCAAAGGATCTGCAGGGAAAAGGAAGTTGAACCGTATAAAACAGGAAAGGGATATAAAAAGATATCCAAGGAATTGAGAATGCCAATCAGCAGTGTTCAAACTCTAACCAAGAAGTGGAAAATGAGGGGTTCTGTTGAAACCAAACCACGGTCAGGTAGACCAACTAAAATTTCAGCCACAACGGCCAGGAAAATTGTTCGGGATGCAAAGAAAAACCCACAAATAACTTCAGGTGAAATACAGGACTCTCTGAAAACATTTGGTGTGGCTGTTTCAAGATGCACAATAAGGAGGCACTTGAAGAAAGATGGGCTGCATGGTCGAGTCTCCAGAAGAAAGTCATTACTACGCAAATGTCACAAAGTATCCCGCTTACAATACGCCAAACAACACAGAGACAAACCTCAAACCTTCTGCCACAAAGTCATTTGGAGTGATGAGACCAAAATTGAGCTTTTTGGCCATAACCATAAACACTACATTTGGAGAGTCAACAAGGCCTATGATGAAAGGTCCACCATCCCTACTGTGAAACACGGAGGTGGATCGGTGATGTTTTGGGGACGTGTGAGCTACAAAGACACAGGAAATTTAGTCAAAATTGTTGGCAAGATGAATGCAGTATGTTATCTAAAAATACTGGAGGAACATTTGCATTCATCAGCCAGGAAGCTTCTCATGGGACGTACTTGGACATTCCAACATGACAATTATCCAAAAAACAAGGCCAAGTCCACCTGTCATTGGCTACAGCAGAATAAAGTGAAGGTTCTGGAGTGGCCATCTCAGTCTCCTGACCTCAATATCATTGAGCCCCTCTGGGGAGATCTCAAACGTGCCGTTCATGGTAGACAGCCCAGGAATTTTACCAAGAGGAATGGGCAGCTTTACCATCTGAGAAGATAAAGAGCCTCATCCACAAATACCGCAAAAGACTTCAAGCTGTCATTGATGGTAAAGGGGGCAATACACGGTATTAAGAACTGGGGTATGTAAACTTTTAATCGGGGTCATTTGGGTAGTTTCTGTTTTCATTATGATTTAAAAAGAGTAAACACAGTTGATTGATAATAAATGGCTTCAGCCGAACACTACCCATGAGTGAGAGAAAATGTTTTGTGTTATCATTTATATTCTCTGAAAAATGGCCAGGAAATCATAAATTCTGACAGGGTATGTAAACTTAAGGGCACAACGGTAAAAGTTCTACAGCCAGGGCTTGGCCATGGTAGAGGCAGAATAGCCACCCAGGAGCTTCCCCCTGCCTCTACATCTTCTGCCCTTATATCAGCTCCACCATAGCTCCCAACTGTCCCTGATTTGGAGCAATGTCCCTCTGTCCCCCTCATTTGTCCCTCATTTTGGTCTGATCTATAGAGTTGAATATAAAATGCACTTTCTATCTATCAAAAAGTGTTTTCCAGCCCTAAATCTTTCATCTGATTTCTAAATTGCTGCATTTGTAAATTCCAAAAGCCAATATAAAGGAATAGTAGTGGTTAAAAAAAAGCACTTGTGGGTTTAACCAATCTTGCTTTTTGGACAATTCTTCCTTAAGGGGGCGTGGCAGGGGGTGTGTCCTATGCCTGCATACTTTTGCTGATAGGTGTCCCTTATTCCCATCTCAAAAAGTTGGGAGGTGTGGTTCTACAGCAAGGGCTGGGCCAAGACACAAGGAGAAGATGGCAACCAGGAGCTTCTCCCACCTCTTGATCTCCTGCCTCTACATCTCCTGCCCTTATATCAGTTCTGCAACCAGGACCGGGCCAAGGCAGAGGCAGAATAGTGACTCAGGAGGCTCCCCCTGCCTCTGCATCTAAATAAGTCCTACAGTCAGGGTTGGGCCAAGGCAGAGACAGAAGATAGCACACCCAGGAGCTTCCGCTGCCTCTACATATTCTGCCCTTATATCAGTTCTACAGCCAGGGCTGGGCCAAGACACAAGGAGAAGATGGCACCCAGGAGCTTCCCCGCCTCTAGATCTCCTGCCTCTACATCTCCTACCTCTACATCTCCTGCCCTTATATCAGTTCCACAACCGGGGCCGGGCCAAGGCAGGTGGCAGAATAGCCACCCAGGAGCTTCCCCTGCCTCTACATCTAAATAAGTCCTACAGCTTGGTCTGGGCCAAGGTAGAGGCAGAAGATAGCACTCAAGAGCTTCCCTTGCCTCTACATCTCCTGCCCTTATTTTAGTTCTACAACCAGGGCCTGGACCAAGGCAGAATAGCCACCGAGAGCTTCCCCTGCCTCTACATCTAAATAAGTCCTACAGCTTGGTCTGGGCCAAGGTAGAGGCAGAAGATAGCACTCAGGAGCTTCCCTTGCCTCTACATCTCCTGTCCTTATTTTAGTTGTACAACCAGGGCCAGGCCAAGGCAGGTGGCAGAATAGCCACCCGAGAGCTTCCCCTGCCTCTACATCTAAATAAGTCCTACAGCTTGGTCTGGGCCAAGGTTGAGGCAGAAGATAGCACTCAGGAGCTTCCCTTGCCTCTACATCTCCTGTCCTTATTTTAGTTGTACTACCAGGGCCGGGCCAAGGTAGGTGGCAGAATAGCCACCCAGGAGCTTCCCCTGCCTCTACATCTAAATAAGTCCTACAGCTTGGTCTGGGCCAAGGTAGAGGCAGAAGATAGCACTCTGGAGCTTCCCTTGCCTCTACATCTCCTGCCCTTATTTTAGTTCTGCAACCAGGGCCTGGACCAAGGCAGAGGCAGAATAGCCACCCAGGAGCTTCCCCTGCCTTTACATCTTCTGCCCTTATATCAGTTCCACAGCCAGGGCTGGGCCAAGACACAAGGAGAAGATGGCACCCAGGAGCTTCCACTGCCTCTACATCAAAATAAGTCCTACAGCCAGATCTGGGCCAAGGCAGAGGCAGAAAATAGCACTCAGGAGCTTCCCTTGCTCCTACATCTCCTGCCTTTATATACGTTCTACAGCCAGGGCTCGTTCTGCGGCCCCATTAGACTGCGGGTGATACGCAGAGAAGAAAGCAAGCCGAATTCCCAACTGTGCACAAAAGGCTCGCCAGAACCCAGGACACAAACTGACTACCCCTGTCCGAGACGATCACCTTGGGTAGCCCATGTAAGCGAAAGATCTCCCGAGCAAAAATGGAAGCCAGTTCCTTAGAAGTGGGCTACAATGAGACATTTTGGAGAACCGGTCAACCACCATAAGGATAACTGTGTTGCCCTGGGAGTTGGGTAACTCCATGAAATCCATAGACAGGTGGGTCCAGGGCCTCTCTCCATTGGGTATGGGTTGTAGGAGGCCCACTGGAAGGTGTCGTGGAGTCTTACTCTGAGCACACACGGGACAGGCAGCTACGAAGGCAGTTACATCAGCATGTAGACTAGGCCACAAGAATTGTTGGGAAATGGCCCAAAAGAGTTGATTCTTCCCAGGGTGGTCAGCTGCCTTGGGAGAATGGTAAGTCTGGAGCACGGCAGTACGGAGACTCTCAGGGACAAAGCAGCAGTCACAAGGTTTCTCAGGAGGAACATGGACCTGAGCAGCAAGAATTTTGTCACCCAACGGAGAAGTGAGACTGGTGCGAACCATAGCCAGAATACGATCAGGAGGAATCACAGGAACCGACTCCAACTTGGAAGTGGAGGAAAATTGTGGTGACAAGGCGCCAGCCCTTACATTCTTAGTACCGGGTAAGAATGAGACCATGTAACTGAAACTTGACAAGAAAAGAGTCCATCGCGCCCCAGGGGGGGGGGGGCTGATCTGATGACATCCTCAGGAGGGGTAGACTGATCTAATCACATGCAGGGGGGGGGGGGTGCCTGATGGTTTTTATTTGTGTTTCCTGTTATGGAGGAACCAATCATCTCTCAGGAATCTGAAGTACCCCTCCCCTCCCCCCATAGTGAAGATTTCTCCTCACTTCCTGTCAGGGTGACACCAGGACAAGCAAAACTGTGAATCTGTA